>NC_047503.1:49927434-49934934 GCF_902827115.2 Pseudochaenichthys georgianus
GTGTCCCCTCTTCTTCATGTCCCTTCTACATCAACCTGTGTCCCCTCTTCTTCATGTCTCTTCTCCATCAACATGTGTCCCCTCTTCTTCATGTCTCTTCTTCATCAACATGTGTCCCCTCTTCTTCATGTCTCTTCTACATCAACATGTGTCCCCTCTTCTTCATGTCTCTTCTACATCAACATGTGTCCCCTCTTCTTCATGTCTCTTCTACATCAACATGTGTCCCCTCTTCTCCATGTCTCTTCTACATCAACATGTGTCCCCTCTTCTTCATGTCTCTTCTACATCAATATGTGTCCCTTCTTCTCCATGTCTCTTCTTCATCAACATGTGTCCCCTCTTCTTCACGTCTCTTCTACATCACCATGTGTCCCCTCTTCTTCATGTCTCTTCTACATCAACATGTGTCCCCTCTTCTTCATGTCTCTTCTACATCAACATGTGTCCCCTCTACTCCATGTCTCTTCTACATCACCATGTGTCCCCTCTTCTTCATGTCTCTTCTTCATCAACATGTGTCCCCTCTTCTTCACGTCTCTTCTACATCAACCATGTGTCCCCTCTTCTTCATGTCTCTTCTACATCAACATGTCTCCCCCTCTTCTTCATGTCTCTTCTTCATCAACATGTGTCCCCTCTTCTTCATGTCTCTTCTACATCAACATGTGTCCCCTCTTCTTCATGTCTCTTCTCATCAACATGTGTCCCCTCTTCTTCACGTCTCTTCTACATCACCATGTGTCCCCACTTATTCATGTCTCTTCTACATCAACATGTGTCCCCTCTTCTTCATGTCTCTTCTACATCAACATGTGTCCCCTCTTCTTCATGTCTCTTCTTCATCAACATGTGTCCCCTCTTCTTCACGTCTCTTCTACATCACCATGTGTCCCCACTTCTTCATGTCTCTTCTACATCAACATGTGTCCCCTCTTCTTCATGTCTCTTCTTCATCAACATGTGTCCCCTCTTCTTCATGTCTCTTCTACATCAACATGTGTCCCCTCTTCTCCATGTCTCTTCTACATCAACATGTGTCCCCTCTTCTTCATGTCTCTTCTACATCAACATGTGTCCCCTCTTCTTCATGTCTCTTCTTCATCTAACATGTGTCCCCTCTTCTTCATGTCTCTTCTACATCAACATGTGTCCCCTCTTCTCCATGTCTCTTCTACATCAACATGTGTCCCCTCTTCTTCATGTCTCTTCTACATCAACATGTGTCCCCTCTTCTACATCAACATGTGTCCCTCTTCTCCATGTCTCTTCTACATCAACATGTGTCCCCTCTTCTTCATGTCTCTTCTACATCAACATGTGTCCCCTCTTCTACATCAACATGTGTCCCTCTTCTCCATGTCTCTTCTACATCAGCATGTGTCCCTTCTTCTCCATGTCTCTTCTACATCAACATGTGTCCCCTCTTCTTCATGTCTCTTCTACATCAACATGTGTCCCCTCTTCTACATCAACATGTGTCCCTCTTCTCCATGTCTCTTCTACATCAGCATGTGTCCCTTCTTCTCCATGTCTCTTCTACATCAACATGTGTCCCTCTTCTCCATGTCTCTTCTACATCAGCATGTGTCCCTTCTTCTCCATGTCTTTCTACATGAAAATGAGCTGATCAGATTTTGGTCACTTGAAGATGTCATAACGATGTTTTGTCTTGTGTAACCATTAGCCAATCAGCATCCAGGGTAACCCCCCCCCCCCCCCGTATCACCTGAATCTCCTCTAGAGCACCATTGAGTTCTTTGTAACCAAATGTCTCTCCGAGGGGCGTGGGGAGGGGCTCCTTATTGTCATCTAAAGTAACAGACAGAGAATCTGCACTTTGGAAACAGGGCTGAAACAGAGGGGATTATGGGTAATGCTGCAATGACCTGTTTGGTGTTTCAGCCAATCAGAGACAGGCTCTGGATATATCTGAGACCTGGGATATATTGATGAGAAACAGTACAATAGGGCAGGGGTTCCCAGAGCGGGGGTCGCGAGATGATTACAAAATAAAAATTGATATCTGTATAATTGCCCCGCAGCGAGGCTCCCCCGGTTGACAATCCACTAGCACAGTGTTTCTCAAACCTTTTCATACCAAGGACACTTAGCCAATAACAAAACACTCACGGACCACCTCCACAAATACCCAAAGACAAAAGGCCTGCTCACCACTCCAACAGTTTATAACACATGACAGCCTAATAATGACAGCTTAACTTCTCTACATCGCCTCGTTCACACATTAAATCAACAATACAAATACAACTACAGATTATATCAGCCTTTCCTTCAAATAAGATTTTAAATGCTCTCAGGTTTTACACCTCTTATGAAACGTAGACTACTATATGGGCTATATCATGCAATCGAAAGTGGAACGCTCCATTGTGGAGATATTCCCGCGAGAGTGCGGAAAACTAAAATGAAATAATTTGACAGGGGTCGCCAGTCTCTGTTATTTTGGGGGCCGCGGGCTGAAAAGTTTGGGAACCCCTGCAATAGGGGACCTTTAAAGCAGGGGTGTCCAAACTACGGCCGGGGGCCATTTTGGATCGGCCCTCAGCAAATGTAAAAAGTATAATGACTTAAGTATAATAAACTTCTGCTTGTCTTATATTGTACCGCTTAAATATGTATGTTCAAATATATTACACAGTATTCATGTTTTTTCTAACAGCATTTTCAAGTATCCAGAATCATTTGCCTACATTGGATTGAGTTTTCTAACTTATGAGGCGATACACCTCTAGTGAGCGGCCCACACCTTCGTATATCTTTCTGCATGTGGCCCTCGGCTAAAACAGTTTGGACCCTCCTGACTTAAAATAAGTAAGTGAGTTTTAATATTTTCCTATTTCAGGTGCGCGTCTGGAACGAGACGGTGTCCAACCTGACGCTGATGGCTCTGGGCTCCTCTGCTCCGGAGATCATGCTCTCGGTGGTGGAGGTCTGCGGTCACGGGTTCAACGCCGGAGAGCTCGGACCCAACACCATCGTGGGAAGCGCCGCCTTCAACATGTTCGTCATCATCGGCCTCTGCGTGTCCGTGATTCCCGACGGAGAAACCAGGAAGGTGAAGCACCTCCGGGTGTTCTTCGTCACCGCCACCTGGAGCGTGTTCGCCTACATCTGGCTCTACCTGATCCTCGCCGTCTTCTCCCCGGGGGTCGTTCAGATCTGGGAGGGGCTCGTCACGCTCGCCTTCTTCCCGATATGTGTCGGGTTCGCCTACGTGGCCGACCGCAGACTCCTCTTCTACAAGTACATGTACAAACGCTACCGGGCCGGGAAGAGGAAAGGAGTGATCATCGAGACAGAGGGAGAACCGTTGGAGCTGCCGTCAAAGATTGACGTGGAGATGGACGGAAAGATGCTGAACTTCTCCCACGGAGGACAAGAGTTTGAGTTCAAGGAGCTGGACGAGGAGGAGTCGCGCAGAGAGGTGGCCCGGATCCTGAAGGAGCTGAAGCAGAAACACCCGGAGAAGGAGATGGAGCAGCTGATGGAGCTCGCCAACTACCAGGTTCTGAGCCAGCAGCAGAAGAGCAGAGCGTTCTACCGCTGCCAGGCCACCAGGATCATGACGGGCGCCGGGAACATCCTGAAGAAACACGCCGCCGAACAGGTGCTGTACTTATTGAATCGCTCTTTTACTGCTGTTAGTGTACAGTTATATTATTATTGTGCTGCTGTGTTCATTGTATTTGTGCAGAGGTGGGAAGTAGTGGAGTACTAATACTTCATTACTGTACTTAAGTACATGTTTCTGGTACCAGTACTTTACTCCACTACTTATTTTTCTGACGACTCTTTACTTTGACTTGTTACACTTTGAACCCAAATACCTGTACTTTCTACTTCTTACTTGTTGAACTCAAATACCTGTACTTTCTACTTCTTACTTGTTGAACTCAAATACCTGTACTTTCTACTTCTTACATGTTGAACCCAAATACCTGTACTTTCTACTTCTCACATGTTGAACACAAATACCTGTACTTTCTACTTCTCACATGTTGAACACAAATACCTGTACTTTCTACTTCTCTCATTTTCCAAACAGCTGCCTCTTTACTTTGACTTGAGGAAAGAAGTTTAGTCAGTACTTCTACTTTCAAAGTACTTTTAAACAAGACTATCTGTACTTCTACTTGAGTAAAGGATGTGTGTAATCTTGCCATCTCTGTATATCTTATCCTATTTTAGGCCAAGAGGGTGAATCAACACGACATCTGCTCCGAAATCGCCGCCAACGACTTCTCCTCCAAGCTGTTCTTCGACGCTGGCACCTACCGGTGTCTGGAGAACTGCGGCAGCGTCGCTCTGAACGTTGTGCGTCGCGGAGGAGATCCCAGGAACACCGTCTGCGTGGATTACCGAACAGAAGACGGCACCGCGAACGCAGGGTCAGATTACAGATTCACCGAAGGGACTATCGTGTTCAAACCCGGGGAGACGGAGAAGGAGATCCGCATCGAGATAATCGACGACGACATCTTTGAGGAAGACGAACACTTCTTGGTTCACCTCAGCAATGTGAGGGTGATATCACAGGGCGAGAACAACCATGTGGACGCCCTCGCCGGGTTAGGTTTGCCGTGCTCGGCCACCGTCACGATATTTGATGACGACCACGCCGGCATCTTTACCTTCGAGGAGCCGCAGGTGACCATCAGCGAGAGCGTCGGCATGATGGAAGTAAGTACAAACCTCTGCAAACAAAGCTCTTGGCAGAAGAGGGTTCATGTCTAAAGCCCCAACAGACTGGAATACGATATACGATACGATAACACTTTAATGGTCAGATCAAGTCTGAAATGCTCCTTTCATCACAGCAGCTCCATGTGTAACATCAACAAACACACATCAACACATGAGAAACAAACAACAACATGTAACATCAACAGATACACATCAACACATGAGAAACAAACAACAAACATGGAACATCACTCCTGAGGCCTGTACTACGAAGCCGGATGTTCTCTTAGCGGCTAACTTCAGAGAAAACTATGGGTTTCCGGTCCTACGACGCTGGTTCTCTTTTTAGCGTGCTAGATCTCCATGGTAACTGATGCTGAGCGGCTAACCTGGTCGGGAGCAGGTTAGGCTGCAGGCTAAGAGCTCAACTCAGTGAAAGCACCGCCTGCTGACCAATCAGAGCTCAGTGTGCGGAGTTTAAAGCGATCGAGTCATATCACAGGAGAAAGGAAATACAGAAAAGCTGCCGCTGCAGGAAAGACGGCCGGCAAAAATCACCGACTGTGTGAACGTGAACATGAATAGAATATCACCTCCATCTTCAGAGCAATCTGACGATTATAACATTAGCGTTAAGAAAGCTCTTAAATATCTGCCTCAGCATCAGAACCCGGATCAGAGTACACTGAGTCCAGTCCGCGGCACATCACTTCATGATGTATCACATGTCTCCTGATCTGAGTCACTGAGCCGTGTCTGGCCGTGCAGCACTCACAGCGTCACAGACTGGATGCAGAAGTATTATTTTAAGCAACACGTTAAGTTGAGGAAACTCTGGAGTCAGATGTAATGAAAGTCAGACGGTGTGTTAGACGGGCCGTGATATCATGAACCTGCTGATGGACGCATTCCAACACTTGTTCTGTTCCAGCTGTGTTCACCTTGCAGCTGCTGGGTCTTAACGGAATACACATGAGAGAGAGAGAAGTCATAACATGTGGTACAGGTAGACGACGTGTTTTTGGGGTGAGAAAATGAGCCAAACGTGAAAACGCAGCAGCATTTGGATGCACTTCAACAAAAACATAGGCAGTGATGAAGCGGAGTGCAACATTTGTAAATCCAAAATATCATTTGAAGCAGAGTCAACGAATGATCTCCACCGCCACACCGCTCTTTTGAATGGCTCTCAGAAAGGAACGGAGCCATAAGATCCGGCTCCCTCCAGAGAGCCGTAAATCCCTAATCCTAATAAAGAATTGTCTGTATGTGAAGGTGAAGGTGATCCGGACGTCGGGGGCTCGCGGCGTCGTGATGGTGCCGTATAAAACCACGGAGGGCACGGCGAAGGGTGGCGGCGAAGACTTCGAAGATACCCACGGAGTCCTGGAGTTCGACAACGATGAGATCTTGTGAGTACACTTTTTTTATAGAATATGAAGTGCTGTGTGATGATACAAGGATACAAGAGAATGACTTTTCTGCAAGGCATTCTGGGTAATAGAGTCTTTATGGCAGAACCCAGAAGCTGGAATGTCCATTATTTCATAAATAACAACACATCAGGGTCAGAATGTTTTATCCGTGGGGAGATCGGGTTTTGTAACAGACGCTTTATTTTAAAATACAATAAAAATTAAAGCTGCAAGCAGCGTTGAGCGGGTCTTCGACGTTCCGCAGGCTGTTGTCCGCACGTCGACGTGTGTGTCTAGGTGTCTCGAGGACTCGGCCAATATATTTAGCCATAATTGACATAGTGCTGTTGAGGGCCGGACTAGGAGCCATCATCTGAAGTGTGGTGCTGTTTGGAAGATTTTCCATTGAATTAGGACAACATCGGATTTTTTGGTCACGGGGTTAGGGTTAGGGTTAGGGTTAGAGGGCTTCGCCCACGTGACTGGGCTCACGCGGTCTGTCAGCCGACATTATTTACGAACATTTTTGGTGCTTTAGTCGGTCGTTTTCCATGTTTTTGGGTGTTTTTGGCAGGTTTATCGGTCGCTGCGTCTTCTCAGACCCTAATAATAATAAAATTGAAAAAAATAACTGCAAATATATTTGTATTTCAACTGTTAGATTATATCAAA
Source organism: Pseudochaenichthys georgianus (assembly GCF_902827115.2). Classification (NCBI taxonomy): domain Eukaryota; kingdom Metazoa; phylum Chordata; class Actinopteri; order Perciformes; family Channichthyidae; genus Pseudochaenichthys; species Pseudochaenichthys georgianus. The sequence goes on from NC_047503.1 coordinate 49,934,229, forward strand.
AATAGAAGTTAAAGTTAAAGGTGCAATACAATTACATCATTGAACGAAATGTAATTACAATATTTATATAAATATTCGACTTTCCGGTTAGGATTGGGGTTAAAATGTGTATATTCCAATACATCCAGTGGTGTATAAGTATTAATACAGATATTAATTAATTGCATAGTTTATACAGAACCGTGTCAATAAGAAATGCAAAGTATTATATTTACGTTGTATTTGATGACTTTCTGCACTGACATTTAGACAAAGAGTCCTAACGTTTTTTAAATTACAACCCAGTGTCTGATGTTACACACAGCCGCTTTGCAAATATCATTGTTCATGTCGTTACCTGTGGGCGTGTATCTTCAAATCTGAATGTCAATCATTGGAACCCAACACGTTCTTTAAACTCTTTGAACTCTTTATTTCTAACACGTGATAATTACACTGCAGCCTTATTTCCCAACCAAAAACCCATCCAGAGGACCATTGACCTCCAGGGCACAGGAAGTGATGTCATGAGGTGTGTTAGCTCTCTCACATAGCGGAGGCTGTTTCCACGTGTGAGGGCAGCGGGACGATGTGACAGCAGATGTGTTTCCAGAGCATGAACAGGCTCTGGCTGCGAGACGGAAAAGGGGCACGCTCTCACTTTGTTAAGGACACGCTGCTCACAGCCTTATATAGAGCCTCAGATCTGCACACGTTCAGAGCTCCG
>NC_047503.1:49937434-49946055 GCF_902827115.2 Pseudochaenichthys georgianus
ACACACGCACTCACACACACGCGCACACACACACACACACGCACACACACACACACACGCACACACACACACACACCGCACACACAAACGCACACTCGGAGGCAGAATATTAAATAAGCTTCTTGAAAAATACAGAACAGTCTTTAAAGGCACTGCTCAGTGTGGGCTAGTTGTTCACACACACTTTACACTAAAAACATGCAGCAGTGAGTGAAGGAGCGATACAGAGAGTCCTCTGTGGAAACCTGAGACATCAACAGCAGGAACGAGAGCGCAGCTCAAAACGCCTCCAAGCCTCCACGCCTCCAGGGCACGCCTCCAGGGCACGCCTCCACGCCTCCACGCCTCCACGCCTCCAGGGCACGCCTCATTTTCTCATTTTTATTTAACGTTTTCACGCCTTTTTTCTCGGACAGATTTCTTGTTTCTCTGAGAATTCCCTGTGTTTTAAACCTTGTTCTAATCTGCTCAAAGTATTCTGTCATTCCTCCCAAAATCTGGATTCTTCTGGATTATTCTTCATCGCTCTTCCTCCTCCTCTTCCTCTTCCTCTTCTTCTTCTTCTTCTTCCTCTCCTCCTCCTCCTCCTCCTCCTCCTCCTCCTCCTCCTCCTCCTCCTCCTCCTCCTCCTGTGTTTTCTGTTGCAGTAAAACTATCCGCATCAATATAATAGACGATGAAGAGTATGAGAAAAACAAGAGCTTCTTCCTGCAGATGGGCGAGCCTCAGCTGCTGGAGATGAGTGAGCGGAAAGGTGGGGGCGTCGCCTTCGTGTAACCCCCCCCCAAAACGAATGACCTTTAACCCCTGAACGCACCTGAACGCACCTGAACGCCTCACAGAGACCACCAGCCGTCCACCTGTAAAAGGTTAGAGTCACAACGACAGATCCTCCTCCTCTTCAGTTGCATATCCCGCCAGCAGAGGGCGCTGTTTCCCGCTCCACAGCCTCCAGGTCTTCATAGTCACACTTCTTTCTAGGCTATATTTGTTCCCATGTTGATTTTTTGCACCTTTCTCTCGTAAAACAATTCCAAACATATTTGTTTCCAAACCTCTCTTGCTCAAAACATCCCGAAACCTTTTTCTCAAAAATATTTGGACTTTTCTCCCCAAATACAAGTGATTTTCTAGTCAGACCTGAGAAATGAAGAGGAAAGTCTACGAGGTGTGAGAGAGAAATAACCCCGGACTAAAATACACCAACAAAGACACATTTTAACCAAAGGATTTAAAACAAAAACACAAACAAGCAATTGAAATAAAATAAACCTTTCTGCTGCTGGAGAACATCATTGTGCATACAACACAGTCCAGGGGCAGACACTCGAAGCCACTAAACATTACATCAAGTAAATAAAGGAAAGAAGAATACATTTTGATGCTTCAGATTAAATATTATTTAAATATCAAATGAGTTTGTATTGCCTTCTATGAGGCAGAACACTTTAAAGAGGACTCCTTTCTGTCATTGTGACTCTCAGCCCCTGCAGGCCCGGGCAGGAGACCCCATACCGACCATCCTGTATGAGTGTGTTTAACTGTGAGTTACTGATGCATGACCTCTGACCCCCCCCCACAGGAAGATGATATCTGTTAGAATAATCGACCGTGAGGAGTACGATAAGCATGCCAGGTTTCACTTAGAGCTGCAGGAGCCGCGCTGGGACCAGAGGACAGGTGTGTGTCCACCTGAGCACCTGTCTCACCTCCTCTGAGCAGCTGTCTCACCTCCTCTGAGCACCTGTCTCACCTCCTCTGAACACCTGTCTTACTTCCTGTGAGCACCTGTCTCACCTCCTCTGAACACCTGTCTCACCTCCTCTGAACACCTGTCTCACTTCCTGTGAGCACCTGTCTCACCTCCTCTGAACACCTGTCTCACCTCCTCTGAACACCTGTCTCACTTCCTGTGAGCACCTGTCTCACCTCCTCTGAACACCTATCTCTCCTCCTCTGAGCACCTATCTCACTTCCTGTGAGCACCTGTCTCACCTCCTCTGAGCACCTGTCTCACCTCCTCTGAGCACCTGTCTCACCTCCTCTGAGCACCTGTCTCACCTCCTCTGAGCACCTGTCTCACCTCCTCTGAGCACCTGTCTCACTTCCTGTGAGCACCTGTCTCACCTCCTGTGAGCACTTGTCTCACCTCCTCTGAGCACTTGTCTCACCTCCTCTGAGCACCTGTCTCACCTCCTGTGAGCACTTGTCTCACCTCCTCTGAGCACCTGTCTCACCTCCTCTGAGCACCTGTCTCACCTCCTCTGAGCACCTATCTCTCCTCCTCTGAGCACCTGTCTCACTTCCTGTGAGCACCTGTCTCACCTCCTGTGAGCACCTGTCTCACCTCCTCTGAGCACCTGTCTCACCTCCTGTGAGCACCTGTCTCTCCTCCTGTGAGCACCTGTCTCACCTCCTCTGAGCACTTGTCTCACCTCCTGTGAGCACCTGTCTCACCTCCTCTGAGCACCTGTCTCACCTCCTCTGAGCACCTGTCTCACCTCCTGTGAGCACCTGTCTCACCTCCTCTGAGCACTTGTCTCACCTCCTCTGAGCACCTATCTCTCCTCCTCTGAGCACCTGTCTCACCTCCTCTGAGCACCTGTCTCACCTCCTCTGAGCACCTGTCTCACCTCCTCTGAGCACCTGTCTCACCTCCTCTGAGCACCTGTCTCACCTCCTGTGAGCACCTGTCTCTCCTCCTGTGAGCACCTGTCTCACCTCCTCTGAGCACTTGTCTCACCTCCTGTGAGCACCTGTCTCACCTCCTCTGAGCACCTGTCTCACTTCCTGTTAATGTCGCTCTATCGCCTCCTCTTCATAACGCTCAGCTGACCTCCTATTGGTCAGAGGCTATAAACCCCGAGAGAAGTGAACGTCAACACAGATTTTGACCCAATCGTTTGTCCCAGAGTCAATACAGTTGATATTGGACCTGTTTTTCCAATCCTGGTTGATTTTTTACGGGTTCTCTTTGGGTTTGTTGCTTTTCTAGGTTTGGACGAAGTTGGACAAAAATAAAACGGATTCAAAATTAGTTGGAGTTTTCTTTCAGCTGTTTCACAGTCATGTATTTTATCATGGTTTTCGATACGGAAAATACTTTTTGTTCCGCTGCAATACCGGGAGTGGCCACTGGGCAACATTGAACATTTAGAAAATGTTCTCAAACAAATCACAAGTAAATGAACTTTGACTATTGTCTTGGACCATTTCATCATCTATTTACCTCAGCAACAAGTCCTAGGATCTGGTCACACAGAGCATTAACGTAAATCAAACGTCTGACAGAGCGTTGGGATCATTTCCTCAAACGTTAGCGAGCTCCCTAGATTACTACTTCTGGTGATTTCATTGGTTCGTTAGAGTTTAAAGGTCTAACACAACAATGCATTATCGTCAGTTATAGAGACATTTGATTCTAAAAACTGGATACCGCAATTTTCAATGTTTCCCAGTGGCCATTACCGGTATCGCAGCCGAACAATAAGCATTTTCCCCGTCGAACACCATGATACAAGACATGACCGTAAAACAGCTGAAAGAAAACTCGAACTGCAAACACCATCGATTATGAATCCGGTATATATTCGTCCAACTTTGTCCAAACCTAGAAAAGAGACAAACCCAAAGAGAACCCAGAAAACAACAGTTTTTGTCCCTGTCTTTATGTTCTCATCTCACTGAGTCATGGTTGATGTTTCACTGAATGTAACCCTAACACCAAACATCACAGGATTCATAACTTTAACATTAAAGGGACAATTCACCCACAATCTAGACGTTTGGTACGAGCGTTATCCCCAGCAACAAAGACTTGATTTCTGGAAAGATATTGGACAATGTTTCTCTGCTAAACTCTCCGTCTGTTTCCTCTTCAGCCGTGTTGCTTCAGGAAGTCGGTGAGCTGCTCAACGCTTTTACTTTCTCTCTCCTGCTATCTGTCATTCATTCATTCTTTCCAGACTATGAGGTTCAGGCATGAGGGGAAACAATGACTTTTTATTTAGCATTTCAAGAACCAAGGCAAGATAAGGAAATGTTTGATTTATTTTCACAAATGTAACTTTATTCTCAACATGTCAATTGTAATTTAAACTTTCCGATTGATCCTAAACCTTTCAACGTTATTTTAGAAATGTAGCATTTGAAGATGCTACATGCTAAAGGGTGTGTTTCCTTCCTAATGGCAAAGGTTTGTTCTTGACCCTTGTTCCCTTCTGCCTGGCCCTAATACTCTGTAAAACTCATATTTTCTGGATGTTGAATATTTAAAAGCTGAAAAATCTGAATTAATTCTGACTTCTTGTTTTATTTTCAAACCTTTAAGGTGGATTCGTCAAAACAGGTGTGTGAACCCGAGCACTTTGATCATTTAAACTCATTTATTCATCTTCATGTACTGTTAATCTGAGTTGTTGTATAAACTGCATAAATAAGCTTTTGAGCAGAAACACTGTTTGTACCTGTGTACCTGTGTACCTGTGTACCTATACACCTGTGCACCAGTTAACCTGTGTAACTGTGTACCTGTTTACCTGTGTACCTGTGCACTTGTTTACCTGTGCACCTGTGCACCTGTGCACCTGTGCACCTGTGTACCTGTGTACCTGTTTACCTGTGTACCTGTTTACCTGTGTACCTGTGCACTTGTTTACCTGTGCACCTGTGCACCTGTGTACCTGTGTACCTGTTTACCTGTGTACCTGTTTACCTGTGTACCTGTGCACTTGTTTACCTGTGTACCTGTGTACCTGTGTACCTGTGTACCTATACACCTGTGCACCAGTTAACCTGTGTAACTGTGTACCTGTTTACCTGTGTACCTGTGCACTTGTTTACCTGTGTACCTGTGCACTTGTTTACCTGTGCACCTGTGTACCTGTGTACCTGTTTACCTGTGTACCTGTGCACTTGTTTACCTGTGCACCTGTGCACCTGTGTACCTGTGTACCTGTTTACCTGTGTACCTGTGCACTTGTTTACCTGTGTACCTGTGTACCTGTGTACCTGTGCACCTGTGCACCTGTGCACCTGTGTACCTGTTTACCTGTGTACCTGTGCACCTGTTTACCTGTGTACCTGTGTACCTATACACCTGTGCACCAGTTAACCTGTGTACCTGTTTACCTGTGTACCTGTGCACCTGTTTACCTGTGTACCTGTGTACCTGTTTACCTGTTTACCTGTGTACCTGTTTACCTGTGTACCTGTGTACCTGTTTACCTGTGTACCTGTTTACCTGTGTACCTGTGTACCTGTTTACCTGTGCACCTGTTTACCTGTGTACCCGTTTACCCGTGTACCCGTGTACCTGTTTACCTGTGTACCTGTGCACCTGTTTACCTGTTTACCTGTGCACCTGTGCACCTGTGCACCTGTGCACCTGTTTACCTGTGTATCTGTGTACATGTGTACATGTGTACCTGTTTACCTGTGTACCTGTGTACCTGTGCACCTGTTTACCTGTGTACCTGTTTACCTGTTGCAGGTAAAGACGTGTACAGGAAGGTTCAGGGCCGCGATCACCCTGTTCCGACGGCGATCATTAACATCACAGGTACGTCCACCACATACTACTTTATTGTGCTTTTATGATATAAATAACTATATTTTGAGTTTTTATGAGTGTTTTTCGACATTTTAAGACAATACTATAATGTTTGGCTTTTTGTACGACCTTTTATTCCTTTTATTATAATTGTTTATATCAGTGTGACGGAGCGGATCACAGAGTGAATGACTCACACACACACACACCAAACATTTCCTGCTCTCTTCCGTTCGGCAATAAATCAGGTTAAATCATCACTAAACGTCCCTTTCTGTAGCGCGACCATGAGTGCACGCTTGTGATTCTACAATTATTTAAACATACATTTAACTATATTACACGATACTTACGTGACGGGCAGCGAACGAATGTGGAAAAGACGGAGGCGCATCACTTCCGTGATTTAAATAGGATGTCATGAACCATGCAATTTATTATTTATTTTGCGTTTATTAATTATGGGGAATGAGTATGTTAGGAGGTAGTTAACCTGTGTATGTTTGGGTCGGATAGTTTTCTCATGTTTGAGGGGTTAAAATGATGTTGACAATGTGGTTTGGAGATAATTGTGTAGCCGGTTGACGGTAAGCCTGTGGGGAGGGGCTATGGGTACAAAAGGGACGGTGTTGGCCCTGGAAGAGCCATTCAGCAGAGTGTTGCAGTGAAGGCAACAGCTAGGATGTGTTTAGAGGGACAGACAACCTCATTTGGTGAACTTTGATTTTGTTTACTGTTTCCCTTTTGTCAAACAGTATATCTTTTTTTGTTGCTGTTAAATAAAATAACGTTTTTGGAGCTTAATGCAACCGACTAAGCCTATGTTTGCAAACGGACAAATAGAACCCCGTCACACCATCGATTTTATTTATTTATTTACATCAACGTAATGATATTCTATATATGACTTTCCTAAGCACTTTTTAGACTAATATGAATATTTTAAATTGTATTTACCACTACAGCTGCCTTCTTTATATAAATTCTGACTTTTTTCAGACTCATTGCGAGTCAATTCAATTCGAAACCTTTATTTATCCAGGTGAAATCCCATTGAGATCAATGATCTCTTTTTCAGGGAGACCTGCAGCAGTAGGTTCCACAAGAACACATAAAAACATAAACAACAGAACAACAAAAGGACATCATACAGCAACATGTACAGGGATTACAGTTCACATATCTAACCACATGTACAGGTACCAACAGCATCTGAGTGAGTAGCATCCAACCGAGCTTTAAAAACATGGAGTGGTACCAGCTCGGTCATTTTCCATTCTTTTTGCAGACTGTTCCAAGTTAGTGGAGCTGCACCTCTAAAAGCTTTCTTCCCTGAGACAGTCCTAGCACTTGGCACATTTAATAAAACCACAGCATGCGATCTCAGGCAATAAGTACTTTCAATTGGCAGAGAGATCAGGGAGCAGATATAAGATGGTAGTTCATCCAACATGGCTTTGTAAATGAAAAAGTACCAGTGACTGAGCCTCTGTGCAGGAAGTGATGGCAAAACCGTCTTGGTATACAGGGGACAGTGATGAGTCAGTGCTTTACAGTTAGTCACACATCTCAGAGCGCTGTGATACGCAGCATCTAACTTGTCTAGGCAATGGGCAGGTGCATTCATGTAGATCAGATCACCAGAGTCCAGCACAGGTCAAAGGTCACAGAGCCTTTTCCTGGCCTCAAGCAAGAAACAGGACTTGTTTCTGAAAAAGAAACCTAGCCTAACCCTCAGCTTTTTAAGCAGGTTAATGACCTGAAGTTTAAAAGTAAGACAATCATCAAGAGTACTTGTCCTTGCATAGTAACAATATCCAAAGCAGGCTCTGGTGTCTTTTTGACTTTAGAAAAGAGCATTACCTTGGTTTTATCCACATTTAAAAGAAGCTTTAGTTCAGAGAGCTGAGTCTGAATAATGTTAGAAACAGCCTGTAATTTAACAGCAGCTCCTGAATGAATGATGGACCTGCACAGAACATCACGGTATCATCCGCATACTAATGTAAAGTAGCTTCATCTACATTATCACCTACGCTGTTGATGTAGATGGAGAATAAAAGTGGTCCTAAAACAGAACCTTGTGGTACACCATTAGAAATGTTTAACCACTCAGAAGACAGCCCATCAAAGTGAACACATGGGACCTTTCAGAGAGGTAGTTCTCAAACCACCCACTGCAAGGCTGGACATGCTGATACTGAGTAGCCTCTGCTTTAAGATGAGATGATCAACGTGTCAAACGCTTTGGAAAGGTCAACAAACAGAGCTGCACAACTCTGCTTATTATCTAAAATACTAGTAATGTCATTCACACGTTCATCGTGGCAGTGATGGTGCTGCGCTGCTTTCTGAAGCCTGACTGATGTTTAGACAGGATGTCATGTGTACATAAAAACACCTTTACCTGTTCACTCACTAGGCGTTCAAGAACCTTAGCCAGAACTGACCACTTAGAGATTGGCCTATAGTTATTTAATAAGGTGGCCTCCCCTCCTTTCAGCGAAGGCAAGACATACGCTGACTTCCATACTTTAGGAATTGTGTTCGTGCTGAGGGAGAGGTTAGAAAGAGAAGTGAGAGGAGGAGCAATAAGATCTGCAGCTATCTTTAAAAAGAAAGGCTCTACGTCGTCCGGACCGGCCGGTTTCCTAGGATCTAACTTGGTTAAAGCTTCACGAACAACATCAACAGTAAAAGGAGTCAAACTGAAAGGGTTTTCCAGACCACGTTGTTCAGAGTCACGGACTGTGGTGTTCACAGAAGCAGAGTCAGTGACAGAATCAAGCAGAGAGCCACAGGACACGAAGTGCTCATTAAAGCAGTGTAACATGATGGCCCTGATATAGAGCCAGATGCTGGTGAGGCACGGAGTGCATCTGTTAACGACATTTTACAGCATTGGGAAAACATTTTAGGAGGTTTTTTTATAATTATTTTGACTTTTTATTTATAGTTTTCTTTTTTTCTTGTTTTTGAAATGTTCTGACTTTTTGTGCTATTTTTATAAAAATGTTATGATATTAAAAAAGATGAAAATGTTCGTGACTATACAATGATTTTTTAAATT
>NC_047503.1:49946555-49975704 GCF_902827115.2 Pseudochaenichthys georgianus
CTCTCTCTCTTTCTCTCTCTCCCTCTCCCTCTCTCTCTCTCTCTCTCTCTCTCTGTGCCTCTCTCTCTCTCTCTCTCTCTCAGAGGACGGCGCTGAGCAGCTGTTGACGAAGAGGGAGGAAGAGGAGCGGAGGGTCGCTGAGATGGGGCGGCCGACGCTGGGCGAGCACGCCAAGCTGGAGGTCGTCATCGAGGAGTCGTACGAGTTCAAGGTTTGTCAGAAACATACTTAACTACTGACTTATTGATCATCAGACCAAACGGATCACCTACTGATCATTTATGAATAATATACGGAGAGCGGAAATAACAAGATTGTTGCCGCTCAAAAGCCAAAACACAAAAAATGACATGTTTTTCTTGAACTGGTCAACTTTGTGATTTGTGGATAGTTTGCATCAATAACATCTGTTTCAGACTAACGGCAAGTTCGTGTCTGCGTGTCGTTGTGACCGGCTCGTAGGCCACAACGACAAGAGATGGAGACGTACGAGGGTTTCCGAAAAAGCAACGGCACATTTATTGTTGCAACTCAAAAAATAACACGGCAGTGGGTTCTGCGAACAATCTATGAATGTAAAATGAGAGGCTGGGCGAGGGGAAGGGACCCGGGGGAGAGTCGTGACGGCCCGTGACTCCGTGACTTAAGTAGAACCTGGGGCGCCGGCCAGTTTATGTAAACAACATGTCAGAAAACCTGTGATATAAAAATAGTTATATCCTAATGTCAGTAATGAAGCGGGGAAGTTCTACCTTTCATATCTGAACATACTAAACTACTAACATATTGATCATCAGATAGGAGACCAAACTGATCACTTACTGATCATTTCCTAATGATATACGTACATCAGAAAGAAGAAGATTACCCGGTTGCTTGGCCTCAAAACTAAAGTAGAGACAGTAAAATAACATGTCTTTTGGATAATTTGCATCAATAACATATTCTTTCAAACTAGTGGAATGAAAACATCTCAAATCCACATTGAGGAGTTTAGGTCACTAATTGTGTCGTTCATATGTAATCATAACATGTCAGACAACCTGTAATATAGAAATGGGATGTCCTCGTGTCAGTAATGAAGTGAGGGGGGTTTCTTTTTCAGAACACCGTGGATAAGATCCTGAAGAAGACCAACCTGGCTCTGGTGATCGGGACGAACAGCTGGAGGGAACAGTTTGTGGACGCCATCACCGTCAACTCCGGTGAGAACTCTAGAAACGATTCAGCTGTCACTTCCAGGTGAAGGTGAGATCCCCACTGATATCAGGACAGCAGACAGTCTACACATCCTCCACTAGGAACACACCGGTTCACTGCACCTGAGCCAGTAAACACACAAAAGGGAAAGGTATAGCATAGTTTATGCTTAGCTTTAAATGGTTTGGATGGTTTGTATCTTCATGGTTGGTTGCACTTATTGTAAATCCCTTTGGATGAAAGGTTCAACTAAATGTGATGTAATGTTGAGTAAATACTTAGTTACCCCCAGGCTTTAAGCGCTGCCTCCTCCTCTGCAGGTGATGATGATGAAGATGGATGTGGCGAGGAGAAGCTGCCCTCCTGCTTCGACTACGTCATGCACTTTCTCACCGTCTTCTGGAAGATTCTGTTTGCGCTGGTCCCCCCCACGGACTACCTGAACGGCTGGGCCTGCTTCGTGGTCTCCATCTCGGGCATCGGCCTGCTGACCGCCGTCATCGGAGACCTTGCGTCGCACTTCGGATGCACCGTGGGCCTCAAAGACTCCGTCACCGCCGTGGTGTTCGTGGCTCTGGGAACATCCGTGCCAGGTCTGAGACTTGCCTTTTTTATTCACGTTAATACATCAATTTAAATATGAAACAGGCCCTTCTGATAAACTAAACTATAAAACAAGCAAACCAAATAAAGACAAAACTAGACAGACATTGAAAAGTTAAACAATAAATTGGATAGATGAAAAATCGAAAACTATTATTGCAATTATAAATCCTAAAAATGAAATGTACACATTTTCCTAAAGTGCAGGTACTGTATAGTTCCTCCCCATCTGATAAACAAACATGTTTTTTTCTGAGCAGTAAAAAAAAGCATCCTATACATCTGGCCCATGACATATATTCATAGTTAATATATCATTCATCAATGTGACGTTTACTTAAAATGATTTAAAGCCTGAAAGTCCACACTTAGTTTTAATGCAACAATTGAGTATGACGTTTAAAAGTTTGGGACTTCCAGAAAAACTAGTCAAGTTAGTTTCGTTCTTTCATGAGAACCTGATCAGAGCCTGAGGAGAAAAGATAGCTTAACTTAGATAGTAGAACCCGTTATCTCTGAATAGAGTTTCAGGCTGTGACGGCTAACTCAAAGAAACCCTGTCTGTGGATCTTGCTTTGTAGTTCCTCTCAAACCCCTCCCTCTCTCTCCCTCAGACACCTTTGCCAGTAAGGTGTCTGCCATCCAGGACCAATACGCTGACGCCTCCATCGGCAACGTGACAGGAAGTAACGCCGTCAACGTGTTCCTGGGTATCGGCGTGGCCTGGTCCATCGCCGCCATCTACCACGCCATCCACGGCGAGGAGTTCCGCGTGGACCCGGGAACCCTGGCGTTCTCCGTCACGCTCTTCTGCATCTTCGCCTTCATCTGTATTGGCGTGCTCCTGTACCGGCGCCGGCCCTCCATCGGGGGCGAGCTGGGTGGGCCGCGGGTCCCAAAGATCCTGACTAGCTGCCTGTTCTTCAGCCTGTGGCTCCTGTACATCGTGTTCTCCTCGCTGGAGGCCTACTGCCACGTCCAGGGGTTCTAACGTTCTGCTGCAGAGGCTCAAGAACGGTTCCTGATGAACTGATGGAGCTTCCAAAAAGGTTCCAAAGGCTTCCTATGGGTTCCAAAGAGTTCCAATGGGTTCCAAAGGCTTCCTATGGGTTCCAAAGAGTTCCAATGGGTTCCAAAGAGTTCCAATGGGTTACAGAGGTTCTGAAGGGTTCCAATGGTTTTAAAGGGTTCCATTGGGGTCCTATAGGTTCTAAAGGGTTCCTAAGGGTTCTAATGGGTTTCTATTGGGTTGCAATGGGTTCTATTGAGAATCCATGGTTTTTAACGTGTTCTTATGTTTTCTAAAGGGTTCCAAAAGGTTATATAGAGTTCCAATTGGTTATAAAGGTTCTAGAGGGTTCCAAGGGTTTAAAAGGGTTCCATTGGGGTCCAATATGTGCCACAGTGTTTCAATGGCTTATGATGGGTTGAATTTATTCTAGAGGGGTTTAATTGCTTCCAATGGGATCCAAAGGTTCTAAAGGTGTCCAAAGGTTATTAAGGGTTATAAAGGTTCTAAGGCGTTCCACTGGGTTATAATGAATTCTAATTGGATTCTGCTTGTGTTGGAAAGAAACTAAGTACATGTAATAAGTACTGTAAAAAGTACTGTACAATTATGAGGTACTTTTACTTTACCTGAGCATTTCCCTTTCATACTATTTAAAAGTTAATTAAAATGAAGACAATGTATTTTAATGAGCTACTTTTATTCTAAAGCCTCAGTTACTCTTCAAAATAAGGAAACATAAATGTCAAACATAATGTACCTCTGGAGATTATACAAGTGCAGTTTTCTCAGTTTCAGAGACAACCAGTAAAATGATCAATATATTCCACCAAGTAAAGAAAGAAAGTCGTAAACATGAATCATGTGTGTGTCAGAACTGTTTTTGTCTACAACTGTAAAATGCTGCGCATGATCTAATAATATGATATATATATATCATATATAATATACATCATCGAGGCCATTTTACTGCAGGAAGAGTTATTTTACTTTTCACACTTGAAGATCATTTTGTAGATAATACTTTTGTACCTTAGAGAAGTGAGTCACATGTTTCTGACAGTAGATTTCTGAAGGCACTGAGTTTATACGAAGTACAGCTGTGTTGAAGATCCGTCTCTTCGGACTGTTCTGTAATAAATAAATGAATATTTATTTGCAGCCACTTTCACGAGCCAGTCCAAAACAGGTGACATTAATACTTCAGGGTTTCTTTCTATTTAATCTGGTTTGGTTTCCGTCATGATGGGCTACCCTTAGCATGTTCTGTATGTTCTCTCTTTAAACTTCTCCAGAAGAAGAAGTCACTCCCACTCGTCCGTGCACATCCAGGAGGCCCACAACCTAGATGTGCACGGATTGACTCACTGACTTCAGTAGGTTTCACTTGGAATAAACAACAGGACTAAGCGATCTGCCAAACAAACAACACCACAGTTTGGATAAAGCTGACAGAGTGCCGTCTCCCTTTAGAGCTTCAAACATCTTTAGTGAGTTTTCAAAGCCCCCAAGGTTCCTTCAGGACTCGAAACCTCTGTGAATGTCTCTGTTGTCTTTGTTGGACTTTTCTCTGTCGGCTGAGAGCCTCAGAGACGGGACTATCTTCATCCTTACATACCTCTGGAACAACAACATGTATCATGAATGCTTCATCTGTACCTTTAAGTGTTACACGAGCGCAGCAGGGAGGTCCTGCTGTCTGACTGCAGGACTTTCTGAGTGACTGGAGCTGGAGTATTGCACCTCAATGAATATCTGCACTGAGTTTGATATGTAGTTAGTTTTAAAACATAAGTTTAGAAGCGTAGGAGGATCCTGAGTTTGGCGTTGAAGCCGTTTTAAGGTCTTCGCTGTACCGAGAACACAACCTCTTTCACACAGAGACTCTTCAACCTGAGCCGGTGGATCCAAAGGTTTGAGAACATATAAGTGTGTATGTGTGTGTGAATGTGAGTACACTTCAAATAAAGAGACACGTCAATCATGATGTTCTGTAATGTGTTGTTTAGAAACAGCAGCAGTATCTCCTCACTTCCTGTCCGCTGGTCTGGAGGTCAATGGTTTTCTGAATGTGATTTTAACGGTTTGTTCTATGACATAAAATACGTCAGTTAATACCTCACTGGTATCATACACGTTTGACACTGAGATTATTTTATGACATAAATCATCCAAAATCACATGGAGAGATACCATTGGACCAGGGAGATGCTGCCTTCAGGGTCCAACACAGATCCAGGGAGATGCTGCCTTCAGGGTCCAACACAGAACCAGGGAGATGCTGCCTTCAGGGTATAACACAGAACCAGGGAGATGCTGCCTTCAGGGTATAACACAGAACCAGGGACATACTGCCTCCAACACAGAACCAGGGAGATGCTGCCTTCAGGGTATAACACAGAACCAGGGAGATGCTGCCTTCAGGGTATAACACAGAACCAGGGACATACTGCCTCCAACACAGAACCAGGGAGATGCTGCTTTCAGGGTCCAACACAGGAACTGCAGCTCTGCATTGGAGGATGTGAAACCGAGAGCTGTTGAATATTATCTGACAACATGATGCAGTGTGTTTCCTTCAAATATTAAAGAACAGTGAGTGGAGTATTGGCTTTCCTGATGTTAAATCCTCTATTCTTTTATTCCAAACCTCGTCAAACTCTGAACAGCCACTATTTATCTGCAGTGCTCGACTTCTAACAACTCGGTCACTAATTATCAACGAGCGGAGACTCTACTGTTCTCATGCTGACTCTGACTGATGGGTACTGCTCAATACAACACTGCAGTGAACAAAGTAGAATATCATCACGTGTAGATTTTGGTGAGATTAGAAATGACCTTTTTTTTTATTGCTTGTGGGGTCCATTCCTGTTAAACCCAGGGAACATTAACATTCTGGTCAAATACAAATCAAGAACTTTCCTAATTAACCTGCTTCTGAAGTAAGCAATCACACACAATATATATATATACAGTAGCTATATATATATATATATATATAAAATGTAAGGTGATCATAGGACTTAGAAGGAGGGTCTTGTTTCTTTTTGGTAATAATCCTATTGTCACATTGATATTTGCAGAACCAAAAAAAATATCCGAATCTCTCGAGTTCCCTCTCAAGTCTCCTTTCGAGTCACCTCTCGAGTTCCATCTCAAGTCCCCTCTCCAGTCCCTACTCAAGTGCCGTTGGAGGTTCCGCTGGGGGTCCTGCCAACTCCATGTCCTGTCCCATTGGAGGTCCCGCCGACTACTCTTCTGCCGGGGGTCCTGCTAACCCTATGTCCTGTGCCGTTGGAGGTTCTGCTGGGGGTCCTGCCAGCTCCGTGTCCTGTCCCGTTGGGGATCCCGCCGACTGCTCTTCTGCCGGGGGTCCTGCCAACACCATATCCTGTCCTGTTGGGGGTCCTGCCGACACCTGCTCCGCCGGGTTTCCTGCCAACACCATGTCCTGTCCTGTTTTGGGTCCCATCGACACCAGCCCTTGCTCCGTCGTGGGTCCCACTGACACCAGCTCAGGTTCCGTCCAGGGTCTCGTCTACGTCTGACCCGCCAGGGGTTCCACCAGCTCCTGCCCGTCCTTGTGCCCGGCCCCCTGAGTTCCCCAGCCGTGGTCTTCGCCCTCGAGCCCGGCCCCCTGACTTTTCCCGCCACGGTCTTCGCCCTCGAGCCCGGTTCCCTGACTTTCCCGGCCGCGGTCCTCGCCCTCGAGCCCGGCCCCCTGACTCTTCCAGCTGCTGCCTTCGCCCTCTTGCCCGGGCCCCTGAGTTTTCCCGCTGTGGCCTTCGCCCCTTTGTGAACTCTGGCTTGCCCCCGGGCCGTCCGCCCGAGACCCCCTCCATGGACTCTGCCTTGCTGCCGGGCCGTCCGCCCGAGACCCCCTCCATGGACTCTGCCTTGTCCCCGGGCCGTCCGCCCGAGACCCCCACCATGAACTCTGCCTTGCCCCCGGGCCGTCCGCCCGAGAGCCCCTCAATGACCTGTGCCTTTCCTGGGCGGTCGATCCAGACCCGCCCTCCGGACCCCCTCCACCCACCCTGTTGGAGATGTTTGACTTTATGTAGGGACGTCTGGAATCCGTCCCTTGGGGGGGGGGGGGGGTTATGTCAGGGTTTGAGTTGTTGTGTCTTTGTGGGGTTATTTTGCTTATTATTTTGTTATTTCTGTTCTCTCTG
Organism: Pseudochaenichthys georgianus; assembly: GCF_902827115.2. NCBI lineage: Eukaryota > Metazoa > Chordata > Actinopteri > Perciformes > Channichthyidae > Pseudochaenichthys > Pseudochaenichthys georgianus. Next base: position 49,953,546 of record NC_047503.1, read on the forward strand.
TCACGTTTTCCTCCTTGTTTCTTGTCTGGTCCTTCTCCCTGTGTCTTCCTCCCTGTCGTTAGTTTCCCTGGTGTCTAGTTGTCTGATTGTGTTCACCTGTGGCCCTTGTGTTTCTCCTCCTGTCGTTAGTTTCCCTGGTGTCTAGTTGTCTGATTGTGTTCACCTGTGGCCCTTGTGTTTCTCCTCCTGTCGTTAGTTTCCCTGGTGTCTAGTTGTCTGATTATGTTCACCTGTTGCCCTTGTGTTTCTCCTCCTGTCGTTAGTTTCCCTGGTGTCTAGTTGTCTGATTGTGTTCAAATGTGGCCCTTGTGTTTCTCCTCCTGTCGTTAGTTTCCCTGGTGTCTAGTTGTCTGATTATGTTCACCTGTTGCCCTTGTGTTTCTCCTCCTGTCGTTAGTTTCCCTGGTGTCTAGTTGTCTGATTGTGTTCAAATGTGGCCCTTGTGTTTCTCCTCCTGTCGTTAGTTTCCCTGGTGTGTCTAGTTGTCTGATTGTGTTCACCCGTTGTGGTGCTACTTGTGTTTTTTCGTGCCATGTTAATGTTCATCATCTTTTTAAATAAAGCTCGTTTTTGTTTCTAGACCTTTTACGTTTTTTATAGTCTGCATTTGGGTCCTACCTTTTCCGCAAACCGTAACAACTGAAGCTAAAAAATATAGCAGTAAAAAGTACACTACATGCTTCTGAAAAGTAGTGGAGTAGAAGTATGCAGTAGTATAAAATGACAATACTAGGGTAAAGTACAAATTCCTCAAAGTTGAAGTAAATGTACTTGAACTGGACAAATGAGACTTGGCTTACACTGCATGCGTTGTGGTAGAATTAGTTTGACTTTACTCTGTTTTACATTTTTCATTCACCTGTAGCACCCGCAGAAATCACAGGAACCTGCCAGAGTACTCAGAACCTTTACTTCAGTAAAAGTACCACATTATTGTTAAAACTCCAGTACAAGTAAATGTCCCAAATCCTAAATGTATAATTTAATTCAAGTAAGCACAAAAGTGCAAAATGTACTTAAAGTATCAAAAGTCAAATGCTGGCTTCTGGAATATAATGGCGTAGAAGCCTATGAAGTACCATAGAATGCATATATACAGTTTCACTTTTGAGGTACTTGTACTTTACTTGAGTATTTACATGTTATGCTGTACTTCTACTCCACTACGGTTCAGAGGTACATGGTGTACTTCTACTCCACTACAGTTCAGAGGTACATGGTGTACTTCTACTACACTACAATTCAGAGGTACATGGTGTACTTCTACTCCACTACAGTTCAGAGGTACATGGTCGGTGTACTTCTACTCCACTACAGTTCAGAGGTACATGGTGTACTTCTACTCCACTACAGTTCAGAGGTACATGGTGTACTTCTAATCCACTACAGTTCAGAGGTACATGGTGTACTTCTACTCAATCAATCAATGTTTATTTATATAGCCCAATATCACAAATGTTACATTTGTCTCAGTGGTCTTCACAGTATTTACAGAATATCAGTATGACAATATGACACCCTCTGTCCTCAGACCCTCTGTCTTTAGACCCTCTGTCCTCAGACCCTCTGTCCTCAGACCCTCTGTCCTTAGACCCTCTGTCCTCAGACCCTCTGTCATTAGACTCTCTGTCCTCAGACCTTCTGTCCTCAGACCCTCTGTCCTCAGACCCTCTGTCCTTAGACCCTCTGTCCTTAGACCCTCTGTCCTTAGACCCTCTGTCCTCAGACCCTCTGTCATTAGACTCTCTGTCCTCAGACCCTCTGTCCTCAGACCCTCTGTCCTTAGACCCTCTGTCATTAGACTCTCTGTCCTCAGACCCTCTGTCCTTAGACCCTCTGTCCTTAGACCCTCTGTCCTTAGACCCTCACATCGTACAAGGAGAAACTTCCAGAGAAAACCCACAGTTTAAAGGGAAACATGGGAGAAACCTCAGGGAGAGCAACAGAGGAGGGATCCCTCTCCCAGGACGGACAGACGTGCAATAGATGCCGTGTGTAAATTGAAAAGATAATACATACTCCTCTACAGTTCAGAGGTACATGGTGTACTTTTACTGCACTACAGTTCAGAGGTACATGGTGTACTTCTACTCCACTACAGTTCAGAGGTACATGGTGTACTTCTACTCCACTACGGTTCAGAGGTACATGGTGTACTTCTACTCCACTTCAGTTCAGAGGTACATGGTGTACTTCTACTCCACTACAGTTCAGAGGTACATGGTGTACTTCTACTCCACTACAGTTCAGAGGTGCATGGTGTACTTCTACTCCACTACAGTTCAGAGGTACATGGTGTACTTCTACTCCACTACAGTTCAGAGGTGCATGGTGTACTTCTACTCCACTACATGTATTTATTACCTTTAGTTACTTCTCAGATCTGGATGAATGATGTGAAATATAACCAAGTGTTGAATCAGACTTTAGTTCCACCTGGAGTAAATCCACAAGCTACCCTGCAGTCTACAAAGTCATTCAAACTACAGTTGCAAGAATGCAGCAATGTATTTTCTGGACAGCAGTGGCTTCCTCCGTGGTGTCCTCCCATGAACTCCATTCAGGGACGTGCGCAGACATTTGGAGGGGCTATTGCTCTAAACTGGAAAAAAGGGCCTTCCCCCCCAAAAAAAAATATAAGACCAAAACGATTATTAAATTAACTAATTTGAACAGTAATTCACTTCATCATCTCATAACAAAATAAGCGAAGGCAACAACTTGCATTCAGTGACTTCATTTTTAAAATGAAAACCAGGGCAATTTGTTGTTTTGCGGTCCATATCTCATTAAAATATCTAATGTTAGTAACTATTAAAGACAACATGGAGACAATTCAATGTAGTTTGACCATTATAACTGCTGATAAAATAGGGCTTCTATAATTACCTTAAATAAACTCACTAATTAATGAAACCATGCAGTTCAATACGCATTATTCTTATTCTTATCAGTCTTTATGAGCACAGTAACGGTAAGGAATCTAACTGACTTATTTATTTAGTATTCCATAACTTAATAACAGAGATGGTCAAATTTAAAGTAGAGACATGGCAGAAATCCTACAATGACGCGGGACAGTGAAGGGTTCTCCTGAGAGAGGGCGATCAAGAAAAGAAAGCCAGCGGCGCGTTGAGGGAGTTTACCATGGATGTTTACTAGGAGTTTACGGAGCAGATGAAAAGACACATAAAGACAGAAGCACAATAACAAGTATATGTAGGTGTTTTTTTTATAAATAACCGACGGTTTCAAGAGGAAGTCATGGAAGTCCCTGCCATGAGAAAACTCAAAATCCATTTTCCAAAATCCCACACTAGAGGTGGTCTCAACGCACTGGCACCAATACAGTAGTCTATAATAAATATGATATATATAATACGTAACATGTGTAATATCACACTTAGCGATATAGAACATAAATAATAAAAACGTAGGCCTACCTGGTTTAAAACACTTTTGTGGTCATACTGTGGAATGAGTTCACACCCTTCAGGGTTCGGCAAACCCTGGCACGCGTGCCAGCATTGGCATGCGGCACCGTAACCAGTGGCACACTAGGAATAAGTGGAATAAGAGTGAAAAATATTTAAATTGTATTTTCAGTTCCTGAACGAGAACCGCCGCCAGAGCGCGTCTCCCCGTTCCCTGCAGAAGGAAGCCATGCACGCAACGCAGCCCCGCTCTCTTTAACTCCAGGCGACTTTCTGCCGCTTTCCTCAGGGCTGTTTATTTAATTGAAAGCCCAGTGGTGATCTGCTCAAATCAAATCCAATTTTATTTGTAGAGCACATTTAAAAACGATTTTGGTCGAGTACATGTAATTTAAACACATAAAAACACATCACAATAAATCACAACAGATAAAAGCAACACATGGAACAGTCAGGAGTCGTAACCCCACTCTAACGAGAAGGCCAGAGAGAAGTAGTGAGTCTTCAGAGTGGATTTAAAAGCCCCCAGGGTCCAGGCCGACCTCCCATGGAGAGGAAGAGTGTTCCAGAGCCTGGGGCCAGCTGCTGCGAAGGCTCTGTGCCCTCGGGGTTTGAGCCTGGTCTTGGGCTCTACCAGCAGCAGCTGGTCAGCAGATCTTAAGGCTCTGGCTGGGGTGTAGCGCTGGAGGAGTTCAGCTATATAGGCCGGAGCCAGCCCATTTAGGGCTTTAAATACAAATAAAACGATTTTAAAATCTATTCTGAACCGAACTGGAAGCCAGTGTAGTGAGGCCAGAATTGGGGTGATGTGGTCACGCTTTTTGTGGCCAGTCAGGAGACGTGCAGCTGCGTTTTGGACTAGCTGCAGGCGTCTCATTGATGCCTGGTCCATACCCACATACAGAGCGTTACAATAGTCCAGTCTTGAGGTCACGAAGGCGTTAATAACCCTTTCCAGGTCTTTAAAAGATAAATACGCCTTGGTTTCGGCCAATAGTCTTATTTTAAAAAGCAGGATTTCACTACGGTGCTGACCTGCTTGTCGAATTTAAAAGTGCTATTAAAGGTCACTCCAAGGTTCATGACAGAGGGGAGGATGTTTTTACTTAGGGAGCCCAGAATATCAACCGGAGAGGCTGGAGGTTGGGGTCCAAAAAAGATTGCCTCGGTCTTGCTCTCGTTGAGGGTGAGGAAGTTTTTACTCAGCCAGGATTTTAACTCTGTTAAGCAGTCCATCAACTGCTGGAGTGAGTTGACATTTGCTTTGAGAGGCAGATAGATCTGTACATCGTCTGCGTAGCAGTGGAAGGGGATATTGTGTTTTGTGAGAATTGAACCTAGAGGCAGTATGTACAGTAAAAAGAGGATGGGGCCCAGGATAGAGCCCTGGGGGACCCCACAGGTAAGAGGGGCTTTAGCAGAGGAGAAGGCACCTAGCTGCACTAAAAAGCTACGGTCTGTCAGGTAAGACCTGAACCATGCAAGGGCAGCGCCTGTGATGCCTGCGGACTGTTCAAGCCGTGACAACAGGATGCTATGGTCCACAGTGTCAAAGGCAGCTGTCAGGTCTAACAGCACCAGGACAGCTGGGCTGCCTGAGTCGGCGGCTAGGAGCAGATCATTAAAAACTCTTCAAATGGCTGTTTCAGTACTGTGCATGGGTTTGAAGCCAGACTGAAACTTTTCATGGATGCCATGCGCGGTTAAGAAAGACTGCAGCTGGGCGTAGACTACTCGCTCCAGGGCTTTTGATAAAAAGGTAGCTGGGAAATGGACCTAAAATGTGTGAGAATGGAGGGGTCAAGATTTTTCTTTTTAAGTAGTGGCTTGACCACGGCATGTTTGAAGGCAGCTGGGACACTGAGCTAAGAGAGGTGTTTATAAGTAATACAACACTTGCTCCAACTGATTCGAAGACGTCTCTGAGAAGGCGAGAGGGAATGCTGTCTGAGGTGCAGTTTGTCGTCCGCAGGTGCTTGACTACATCCGAGAGAGAAGAGAGGGATACAGGCTAAAGTGGTCGAGGACAGCAGGGCACAGAAAGGGAGCAGGATCTGGGGTAGCACTATAGGCTAGCCTAAGAGCAGGTACTTTTTCAATAAAAAATGTAAAAAACTTATCGCAGAGAGTAGTCAATGGCACAATTGGAGAAACATCACAGGGATTAATGATCGAGTTGAGGACATTAAAAATAACCTGAGGTTTATGGCTATTTTTGGAGATGAACAGAGAACTGTGCTCTGGCTGCTTTGACTGCCGTCTGGTAGTCAGCTAGGCAAGCACGAAGGATTTCTAGGGACACATGGAGTTTGTTCTTTTTCCATTTTCTCTCTGCACGCCTGCAAGCGCGTCTGAGAGCACGAGTACAGTCATTGAGCCACGGCTCTGAGAGAACTTTGGTGCGTCTCAGCGTAAAAGGAGCAACAGAATCGAGTATTTGGGTACATGTCGAGTCAAACATGGAGATCAGCTCATCAGCACTAAAAGCACAGTTCATCTCTAATTTACAGATCAGAGAAGCATTAAAAACATCAGAAAACTGTGAGGCAGTCAAGGGGTTAATCGAACGCAGACGGCGCGCAGGGACACGTGACTCGACTCCTGGGGATCGAGGTTGTAAACAGAACCGGTAAATGGTCTGAGATACGCGTTGCTGCACAGATTTCATCCACAGAGACAGACAGTCCAAATGATAATACTAAATCTAAGATGTGTCCTTTTTCGTGTGTTGGGCCAGCCTCGAACTGAACGAGACCAAAAGAATCAAGGAGATTTAAAAAAGTCCCTAACCAGAGGTTTGGACTCGCAACACACATGAACATTGAAGTCTCCGCAGATCAAGACACGATCATATTTCACATGATCCCAGACAGAAGGTCAGAAAAGTCACTTATGAAATCCTTATTGCACTTTGGCAGACGATACACGACTGCGCAGAGTATAGGTGAGGCCGGGTTCAGTTCAAAAAGCTGCAACTCAAAGCTAGTGTAGCTAGTTACAGGGTGAAGCAATCGGCATTGGAGGCCAGCTCTAAACACTGATGCTATGCCCCCACCACGGCCGGTGGTGCGGGGGGGGCTGAAGAATGTACAGTCAGGAGGAAGAAGTTCAGAGAACGATGTATACTCGCCAGCGTGGACCAGGTCTCCGTCAGAAACATAAAATCCAGTTCACGAGAGGTGAAGAAGTTATTTAGCAGGAACGTTTTGTTTGCTATCGACCTAGCATTTAGCAAAGCCATGCTAAGTTGTCGCTCCGGGCTGGCAGAAGGAGTAGCTCGTCTCAGCTGACGAAGATTTGCGTGTTGGACACCGCGCGGCCGGGAGCAGTCAGTCGGGCAGGAGGGGCTGGAAGCGGGCCCAGCAGAGGCTGCAGCTCAGGAAGAATACGGTGAATCCATCGATCCCTCACATGGGGAGCGGGAGGGCCATGACATCTGAGGCGTGAAGAGACCAGTGCACCAGCACGCTTTCCCCGGCGTCTAAAGCGCTTTCGGTGAGGCAGCCGGCGCAGGTAGGAGGGAATATCCCACAGTAGAGGGGGGGGGGGCGATGTATGGTTGTCAGATGTGAGTTTGGGTAGCAGTATCAACTCCAATGAGGGTCTGAGGTGGAGGAGAGCTTGGCGATCATGGATGAGCAGAGCAGAGACATTCTGACAAACATAAAACAAAAACAGGATAGCTCACCCTCAGGGAGCGGCGAGCCGACACAGGCGCCATCTTTTGCTCATCTCTCATGGAAATAATATGCTACAAAGGGGCGGACTGGCGTGTGTGTTGAACTCGGCTCCCAGACTGTAGTCGAGGAGGGGATGACTCTGTCGTCTCCCAGGGCAGAAGCAACAAGCTTCAGGTTCAATAACCCACTTTAGCTTCAATGGCTGGAGAGAGGCGAGCTCTTCTTGGGAGGCCGTTGCATTTATTTAGCTGTTCTTCTGTTTCACAAAATACATCACAGACCTCTGTTTTTCTGCTTCCTTGTTTCACTTCCAGAAACATGCACACGCTCGCTCCATAGGTTCTCTCACTGTCGCTATACCTTCCACAAACACACATGCACAAGCCACACCCCTCTCTCTCTCTCTCTTAAAGGGACAGCGATCTCATCTCACGCTGCATGACCCAGTCAGTCTATGGTTCACACTGAAACGAGTTCTTCATTCAACATTTCGCGGGCAATTACATAAGAAGAGGGAGAAGAAGAATGAAGCTGGTGTGTTTCCCGCGGCGAGACAAGCTACAGTACTAATTGTGGGCTGATCATGTCGATTCGACCACAACAGAAAGAAAAAGAAAACTCTCGCTCTCTCCAGAGGGGCAGGTCAGCCAAAAAGGGAAAACGGGCCGTTGCCCCGGGCAACATTAGCCGTACCTGTGCACGTCCCTGACTCCATTCTTGTTCAGTGTTTTACGTATCGTAGATTCGTCAACAGAGATGTTAGCATGTGCCAGAGATTTCTCTAGCTGACTCTCTAGGATTCTTCTTCACCTCATTGAGCATTCTGCGCTGTGCTCTGCAGTCCTCTTTACAGGACGGCCACTCCTAGGGAGAGTAGCAACAGTGCTGACCTTTCTCCACGTAAAGACAACCTGTCTTACCGTGGACTGATGAACATCAAGGCTTTCAGAGATACTTCTGGAACCCTTTCCAGCTTTATGCAAGTCAACAGTTCTTAATGGTAGGTCTTCTGAGAGCTCTTCTGAGCGAGGCATGGCTCACATCTGGCAATGCTTCTTAAGAATAGCACTTTCAAAAGTGGTGTATTTTTTATAGGGCAGGGCAGCTCTAACCAACACCTCCAATCTCGTCTCATTGGTTGGACTCCAGGTTGGCTGACTCCAGACTCCAATTAGCTCTTGAAGAAGTCTTTAGCCTCGGGGTTCACACCCTGCACTGTGAATGTTTACGTGGTGTGTTCAATAAAAACATGAACACATATCATTGTTTGTGTGGTATTCGTTTAAGCAGACTGTGTTTGTCTGTTGTTGTGACTTAGATGAAGATCAGAACACATTTTATGACCAATTTGTGCAGAAATCCAGGTCATTCCAAAGGCTTTTTCTTTCAACTGTAGCTGCACCTTCACCAGCTTTGAGAACACTTTATGATCAATCATTATAAAACACATCATAGATATTATTCTGAAATGGACCAATCTGCACAACGACTACTTTCACTGTCCTTCACTATATTTAGATGAGAATACTTTTCTACTTTTACTTAAGGAACATTTTGAATGCAGGACTTTTACTGAAACAGAGTATTCCTACACTCTGGTACTTCTACTTTTAATCAAGTACAAGATCTGAGTACTTGTACTTTTACTCAAGTACAAGATCTGAGTACTTCTACTTTCACTCAAGTACAAGATCTGAGTACTTCTACTTGTACTCAAGTACAATATCTGAGTACTTCTACTTTAACTAAAGTACACACTCTTGAGTACTTCTACTTTTACTCAAGTACAACATCTGAGTACTTCTACTTTAACTCAAGTACAATATCTGAGTACTTCTACTTTTACTGATATACAACACTGAGTACTTCTACTTTTACTAAAGTACAAGACCTGTGTACTTCTACTTTTACTGAAGTACAACACTGAGTACTTCTACGTTTACTGAAGTGCAAGACTGAGTACTTCTCCCCCTCTGTGTACTTCTCACCCCCTGTTCTCTGACCCTCTCACTCTGGATCAGTGAGCCCCGCCCCTCTCGCTGCTGCCCGGCTTCACAGCGACCTGCTGCCCGGAGAGAGAGCCATGGCAGCTGCTGCAGACAGAGACAGAGTCCGTGGCAGCGCTGCTTTCCCCCCGGGGACAGACCCGCTGCTCTCCCCGGGCTCCGGAGCTTCTGTCCCCGGGGAACCGTACGCCCCGGTGCCGATGAGCCTGTTCGCGTCCTGGGATATGGAGCGGTGCTCCCCGAGCTGCGTGCCCAGGTGAGAGGCGCTGATCCCGGGGAGAGGAGATGCTGCTGCCCGGTCAGGGAGCTCCGTGTTTATTTATTTGGACATATATCGTACACATGAAGAACGAGGGACTTTTCAGAATAACATGCTGAATGTCCTCAGAAAAACAATTGTCCTCCTCAGAATCAGATCTCATGTATCAGTCCCACAGAGCGGACACATGTTAGGTAAGAGACAAACTGTATTTAGTGAGACACATATTACACGTCTAAAACAAAAGAATTACACGTTTTAAATATAAAAAGGCAGCATTATAAAACAATCAAACAATGTTTTGAAATGAAAGACAAAAGTCATAATTAAATAGAATTGTTATTGTGATAGTTGTCAGGGACTGCAGATGGAGCCAGTACATACTGTTATTATTTTTATTTTATGCATAATAATGAAATGAAATTACAGTCAGACATGTCAAATACATATACTATTTATATTTCTTCCCTTTTTTAAATGTGCTTTTATACACCAACGCAAAGTCATAAAATATAAAGACAATAAACCCCATTGTGAAAATACAATACACCTACATCTCATTATCTTATGTCTCCAGGGGGATGAAGACGTACTCAAATATTTGACTGAGTAAAAGTAGAAAGAGGCGAAGTGTGAAATACTCTCTAGAATATATAATACTCATTGGTTCCCAGTATTAAAACGCTGTTCCCAGAGATATGACAGTGCAGGTCTCGTGCTGCGCTCAGGTGAGCAGGTGTGAGCATGGATGAGCTCCTCTCTCTAATCCTCCGCTAATGAGATCTCATGAGGAGCAGCTCAACAGTCTCTCACTTCCGTTCAACCAGAGGGACTCCTCCTCCTCCTCGCCTCCAACTGGGTCCACACTTCCATTCTAGAGTGCTATGACTTTGCTTATCCCGCCAGCTTCGCCAATCAATCATCAATCAATAACCAATCAATCATCAATCAATAACCAATCAATCAATCATCAATCACTCATCAATCAATCATCAATCAATCATCAATCATCCATCAATCAATCATCAATCAATCAATCATCAATCAATCAATCATCAATCATGTTTATTTATAGCCCAATATCACAAATGTTACATTTGTCTCAGTGGCCTTCACAGTTTCTACAGAATATCAGTATGACAATACGACACCCTCTGTCCTCAGACCCTCTGTCCTTAGACCCTCTGTCCTCAGACCCTCTGTCCTTAGACCATCTGTCCTCAGACCCTCTGTCCTCAGACCCTCTGTCCTTAGACCCTCTGTCCTTAGACCATCTGTCCTTAGACCCTCTGTCCTCAGCCCCTCTGTCCGTAGACCCTCTGTCCTTAGACCATCTGTCCTCAGACCCTCTGTCCTTAGACCCTCTGTCCTTAGACCATCTGTCCTTAGACCCTCTGTCCTCAGCCCTTCTGTCCTTAGACCCTCTGTCCTCAGACACTAAAGTCTGACGGTGTTTCCTCTCTTCAGGCTGACGGTGTTTCCTCTCTTCAGACTGACGGTGTTTCCTCTCTTCAGGCTGACGGTGTTTCCTCTCTTCAGGCTGACGGTGTTTCCTCTCTTCAGACTGACGGTGTTTCCTCTCTTCAGGCTGACGGTGTTTCCTCTCTTCAGACTGACGGTGTTTCCTCTCTTCAGACTGACGGTGTTTCCTCTCTTCAGTCTGACGGTGTTTCCTCTCTTCAGACTGACGGTGTTTCCTCTCTTCAGGCTGACGGTGTTTCCTCTCTTCAGACTGACGGTGTTTCCTCTCTTCAGACTGACGGTGTTTCCTCTCTAAAGTCTGACGGTGTTTCCTCTCTTCAGACTGACGGTGTTTCCTCTCTTCAGTCTGACGGTGTTTCCTCTCTTCAGACTGACGGTGTTTCCTCTCTTCAGACTGACGGTGTTTCCTCTCTTCAGACTGACGGTGTTTCCTCTCTTCAGGCTGACGGTGTTCCTCTCTTCAGGCTGACGGTGTTTCCTCTCTTCAGGCTGACGGTGTTTCCTCTCTTCAGTCTGACGGTGTTTCCTCTCTTCAGGCTGACGGTGTTTCCTCTCTTCAGACTGACGGTGTTTCCTCTCTTCAGACTGACGGTGTTTCCTCTCTTGAGTCTGACGGTGTTTCCTCTCTTCAGGCTGATGGTGTTTCCTCTCTTCAGACTGACGGTGTTTCCTCTCTTCAGACTGACGGTGTTTCCTCTCTTCAGACTGACGGTGTTTCCTCTCTTGAGTCTGACGGTGTTTCCTCTCTTCAGGCTGATGGTGTTTCCTCTCTTCAGGCTGATGGTGTTTCCTCTCTTCAGGCTGACGGTGTTTCCTCTCTTCAGACTGACGGTGTTTCCTCTCTTCAGGCTGACGGTGTTTCCTCTCTTCAGGCTGACGGTGTTTCCTCTCTTCAGACTGACGGTGTTTCCTCTCTTCAGGCTGACGGTGTTTCCTCTCTTCAGACTGACGGTGTTTCCTCTCTTCAGGCTGACGGTGTTTCCTCTCTTCAGGCTGACGGTGTTTCCTCTCTTCAGCTGACGGTGTTTCCTCTCTTCAGACTGACGGTGTTTCCTCTCTTCAGGCTGATGGTGTTTCCTCTCTTCAGACTGACGGTGTTTCCTCTCTTCAGACTGACGGTGTTTCCTCTCTTCAGGCTGACGGTGTTTCCTCTCTTCAGACTGACGGTGTTTCCTCTCTTCAGACTGACGGTGTTTCCTCTCTTCAGACTGACGGTGTTTCCTCTCTTCAGACTGACGGTGTTTCCTCTCTTCAGGCTGACGGTGTTTCCTCTCTTCAGGCTGACGGTGTTTCCTCTCTTCAGGCTGACGGTGTTTCCTCTCTTCAGACTGACGGTGTTTCCTCTCTTCAGGCTGATGGTGTTTCCTCTCTTCAGGACTGATGGTGTTTTCCTTCTCTTCAGGACTGACGGTGTTTCCTCTCTTCAGGTACTGACGGTGTCTTCCTCTCTTCAGACTGGACGGTGTGTGTTTCTCTCCTAAGGCCTACTGACCGTGTTTCCTCTCTTGAGGCTGACGGTGTTTCCTCTCTTCAGAGCTGATGGTGTTTCCTCTCTTCAGGCTGATGGTGTTTCCTCCTCTTCAGGACTGACGGTGTTTCCTCTCTTCAGATGACGGGTCGTTTCACTCTCTTCAGGCTGACGGTGTTTCCTCTCTTCAGGCTGACGAGTGTGTTCCTCTCTTCAGGACTGACGGTGTTTTCCTCTCTTCAGGACGAACGGTGTTTCCTTCTCTTCAGGCTACGGTGTTTCCTCTTCCTTCAGGACTGACGGTGTTTCACTCTTCTTCAGGACATGACGGTGTTTACCTCCTCTTCAGAACTGATGGTGTTATCCTTCTCTTCAGACTGACGGTGTTTCCTCTCTTCAGACTGACGGTGTTTCCTCTCTTCAGGCTGACGGTGTTTCCTCTCTTCAGGCTGACGGTGTTTCCTCTCTTCAGGCTGACGGTGTTTCCTCTCTTCAGACTGACGGTGTTTCCTCTCTTCAGACTGACGGTGTTTCCTCTCTTCAGACTGACGGTGTTCCTCTCTTCAGACTGACGGTGTTTCCTCTCTTCAGACTGACGGTGTTTCCTCTCTTCAGGCTGACGGTGTTTCCTCTCTTCAGACTGACGGTGTTTCCTCTCTTCAGGCTGACGGTGTTTCCTCTCTTCAGGCTGACGGTGTTTCCTCTCTTCAGGCTGACGGTGTTTCCTCTCTTCAGACTGACGTGTTTCCTCTCTTCAGACTGACGGTGTTTCCTCTCTTCAGACTGACGGTGTTTCCTCTCTTCAGGCTGACGGTGTTTCCTCTCTTCAGGCTGACGGTGTTTCCTCTCTTGAGTCTGACGGTGTTTCCTCTCTTCAGGCTGACGGTGTTTCCTCTCTTCAGGCTGACGGTGTTTCCTCTCTTCAGACTGACGGTGTTTCCTCTCTTCAGACTGACGGTGTTTCCTCTCTTCAGACTGACGGTGTTTCCTCTCTTCAGACTGACGGTGTTTCCTCTCTTCAGACTGACGGTGTTTCCTCTCTTCAGGCTGACGGTGTTTCCTCTCTTCAGACTGACGGTGTTTCCTCTCTTCAGACTGACGGTGTTTCCTCTCTTCAGACTGACGGTGTTTCCTCTCTTCAGACTGACGGTGTTTCCTCTCTCCAGGCAGTGCAGGCTGACGGTGACCCGGCTGATGGTGTTGAAGGAGTTGGACAGAGAGCTGAGCTCCGTCGTCATCGCTGTGAAGCTCCAGGTGGATATCAGATAGGAACACCGAACCCTTCTTCACGAGTCTGACCTGGACCTGGTCTCACTGCAGATGATTCAATAACTGATCCCAGTCTTAGTTATTTCTTGTGTACAAAGAACTAACCCTGATATACAGTTCATTTAGTTGAGTTGTGCAGTTTCAGAGAAATGTGTAACTCTAATCCAGGTATCAGAGAAGGTATTAGGGTCAGAAATAGTCCAATTTATTGAATATTGGGGAAATTAAACATTAGATTTATGTTGTACATTTACGAGAAAAGAAATCCAAACTTAAATGTGATTAAAGGCACACTGGAAGAAAAACCTTTTTCTTTTCAAATCGCAGAGAATATCTTGAGTTTTTTCTCCCGACACCCCCTCCTCTTGTTTTTTATATTTGATTTAGAAAATCCCCCTTCACCCTGAGCTTCTACCTCTCTGTATCATCATGATATAGTTATTTAATTTTAACCTCACAAAGACCTGATCCTGGTTCTGTCTCTCAGGGCTCGAAGCGGACCCTGAGATCCGGGGAATATCTCCTGCTTCCTGCTGATGGCCTGATGGAGGCGGAACTGGAGCTCACCTTCACTCTGCAGGTTTAAACATTACGTTATTAAAACACGCAGGTTCAGTCAGAGGGAGGTATCCCAACAGCTACTGGGTCGTTTTACAATTAAACTTGACATTCCTGCTCCCCAGAGGATGAATCCTAATGAGTCCCAATCAGCTTCCGGGGGATTTATATTCACCACTGCTGTATGAAAGTCTTGCACCGTTATGGAAACACAAGTGGAATCTGCTCTCCATACTTGAGAGAGATATTATATGTCCATGTTTCCTCTCTGCATTTCCAGTCTTTGTCCGGTGACTCTCAGCAGACTCATTCCTGGCTTTACAGAATCCACACCGTATTTCTGGAGACATTTTAAACGACACGAGATCATGATTAGATATCACAAATTAGTGTGGTTATTTTTCCTAATTTAATTTTTCCGCAACACAGTATCATTTTGAGACATCTTGGAAATCTGACCATAATTCCTGTTTCTACCACTTCTGTCCAAATTGTATTTTCAGCAACCTCTGACTCTGCTGGTCTCGGGTTCAGAGCGTTGACTCTCCTGGTGTCTCTTCTTATCTCTGCCCTGATGGACGGTGTGTGTGTGTATGCCTCTTATGTTTCAGTATCCTCACTTTCTGAAGAGGGATGTGAACCGGCTGCATGTGATGCTGCAGAGGAGGAAGAGGTACAAGAACCGCACCCTGCTGGGCTACAAGACGCTGGCCATGGGCGTCATCAACATGGCAGAGGTACGTCGCAACATGCAGTAACTACTGGGAGGATTGAGATCAAAAGTGCTTTGTTATAACCGTCTGGAAGTGATCAGAGAAACAAGCTAAGCTAACATTAGCCACAGCAGAGAGAAAGTCAGAATTGAACATCAAACTGAAACTTTATTCACTGTGGATACCGCTTTAAAGGTGAGGAGTAGACTATAAAAACCTCCTGAACCATCAGCACTGAACACTAAAACTCCCATGATGCACCGCTGCACGACCCACACATCAAAGCTTTAAAGTTTCTATTCAGAGGTGTGTGTGTGTGTGTGTGTGTGTGTGTGTGTGTGTGTGTGTGTGTGTGTGTGTGTGTGTGTGTGTGTGTGTGTGTGTGTGTGTGTGTGTGTGTGTGTGTGTGTGTGTGTGTGTGTGTGTGTGTGTGTGTGTGTGTGTGTGTGTGTGTGTGTGTGTGTGTGTGTGTGTGTGTGTGTGTGTGCAGGTGATGCAGCACCCGATGGACGGCACCCACATCCTCGGTCTCCACGATGACCTGAAGGACGCTCCAATGAGGGCAGCGCTAAGCGTGCACGCTCTCTGCAGCCAGCCAATCGGACGCAAAGACATCAGCGGTCACCGCGGCAACAAGAGTAAGGCCTCAGGTAATGGAGAGAGTGCAAAAATACTTTCAATCAGGACAGAAAGGAAAAATAAAGAGGTTTTTGAACATTAAAGCATGGAGACATGTCCCAGTAGAGACACTACATACTGATATACACCTGAACATCAGCAGGAGAGGACTCTTTAAAGTAGAGACACTACATACTGATATACACCTGAACATCAGCAGGAGAGGACTCTTTAAAGTAGAGACACTACATACTGATATACACCTGAACATCAGCAGGAGAGGACTCTTTAAAGTAGAGACACTACATACTGATATACACCTGAACATCAGCAGGAGAGGACTCTTTAAAGTAGAGACACTACATACTGATATACACCTGAACATCAGCAGGAGAGGACTCTTTAAAGTAGAGACACCACATACTGATATACACCTGAACATCAGCAGGAGAGGACTCTTTAAAGTAGAGATACTACATACTGATATACACCTGAAAATCAGCAGGAGATGACTCTTTAAAGTAGAGATACTACATACTGATATACACCTGAACATCAGCAGGAGAGGACTCTTTAAAGTAGAGACACTACATACTGATATACACCTGAACATCAGCAGGAGAGGACTCTTTAAAGTAGAGACACTACATACTGATATACACCTGAACATCAGCAGGAGAGGACTCTTTAAAGTAGAGATACCACATACTGATATACACCTGAACATCAGCAGGAGAGGACTCTTTAAAGTAGAGATACTACATACTGATATATACCTGAACATCAGCAGGAGAGGACTCTTTAAAGTAGAGATACTACATACTGATATACACCTGAACATCAGCAGAAGAGGACTCTTTAAAGTAGAGACACCACATACTGATATACACCTGAACATCAGCAGAAGAGGACTCTTTAAAGTAGAGACACCACGTACTGATATACACCTGAACATCAGCAGGAGAGGACTCTTTAAAGTAGAGATACTACATACTGATATACACCTGAACATCAGCAGAAGAGGACTCTTTAAAGTAGAGACACCACATACTGATATACACCTGAACATCAGCAGAAGAGGACTCTTTAAAGTAGAGACACCACGTACTGATATACACCTGAACATCAGCAGAAGAGGACTCTTTAAAGTAGAGACACCACATACTGATATACACCAGAACATCAGCAGGAGAGGACTCTTTAAACTAGACTAGTCATGTGTTTGTGAAGAAGTAAAAGGTCTCTTTGAACTGTGATATTGTGTACTATCGCTTATTGTGCAGATCACTCTCCTTACATGGAGAACTACTCTGAGGATGATGACGACAGCTTCTCCTCCGAACAGGAAGGAAGTGACGACGCAGTCCCCCCTCAGGTGATTGGCAGCTGAAGTTGAAACATCGATACAAATATTCACCTTTAAGAGATTCCTTTATTTTTGAAATAATAACGTACGAATGTTTAGCATGTTAACAAAATGTTCAAAATGTGCGTCCTCAGGCCGAACCATTTCTGAAAAGGCGATCAAGCCCGCAGAAATATGTTGAGCTTGTCTGTTATTCTGTTTCTTATTAAACCTCAGGACCTGTATGATGATGATGAGGAGGATTTCCAGGGAAATTTGAAGAAGTCTCGCAAGAAACTGGTCAGAACAATGTCCCTGACTCAGGTGTGGACCAATCAGAGCTGATCATTCGCAGAGAAACAGAATGGGTGGATTTTTATAAACTACCACATGTAATTAGTTCTCGTGCAACACTGTGTCTCACTTTTCTGCTTCCTTTCTTTCAGCAATCGATCTTCAAACAGAGGTTTGTGTCTCTGCTGAGGAGATTCAAGGTCCCAGGCGAGGTTTGCACTGAGCACTAAAGATACAACAACAAGTCAAAATATTCCTCCTCCAGAAACCAAAATCCTTTAAGAGATTTGAAAAGAACTGATTCAGGAGAACTGATTCAGTGAAAAAGATTGAAACCCAATAAATATAAATTAACAGTATATATTAACAATAGAGAGATATCAAACTATATAGTATTAATCTTAAAATTATCTAATGCAGAATCATTTCAAATACATTAAAAAGACTCAAAATTAGTTAAAATAAATGTGAATGTTTCTTAAATGTTTATAGACGCTAATTTATTAATCGACTGAGCTGTTTATGTCCTGAAATAGTGGCTTATTTGATTATAACTACATTTTGTTTTCTATTGGGACATTTGTTGTCACAGCAGCATGTAAACAAGGCATTGCACATGAGTTTTCTTTAAATAAAAGACTGTTAATATATGAATATCAATGTTAAATCTCGATTTTGTTGACCCGCTGCAGGTTCTTGGCTCGGACCCGATGGGGGGGGGTCCGGAGGCGGCAGAAGACCTGGACCAGCTTTACGACAGTCTGCAGGGTTACGACCCGAGTGACAGCGGACCGGAGCTCGACGACAGCGACATCATCATGGTCTCGCCAAAACCCAAACTCAGGTCCTTCTGCAGACGCTATTTAACATTTAACGTTTCATTATTTATCTGAAGGTCCATCCAATTTCGGGTTAATTATTTTGCCCAAGGACACTTTGAAAATAGCTAGGGTTATGAAAAGGGTGAGGGCTAGCGTATTGAAATGCGGTGTGTGTGATGGTGTCTTGACTTCTTTGATGTGTACTGAGTATGGCGCCTCAAGCCTCTTCTTTTGATTGACATGCCATTGACTCCCATTATAGCAAAAAGGGGTATATTCCTCATATAACTCCAGATGGGTTAATGGTAGAGTAGTACAATTTGGTATGCATTATTGTCTCCTCCCATTGCTGATGTGCACCAACTTTTGCTTTTGTAGCTGCTTTCTTTGATATAGCTGCCATTGACCTCCATTGTATTGAATGTGGGGGTTTCTCAGGTTATAGGGGTGATAAACAGTATAAAAGGGGTGATCCGCCCAAAACGCCCGAACAGTGAGTGTTAGATTGGTTTTAACATTTAACACCATGTTATTTATTATTTATCTGATGCTCTATTTAAACAGACTTATTAAAGCTAAGAGAATAATTTGTGGTCCGGTATCCTGCCCAAGGGCCCTTTGAAAATAGCTAGGATTAGGGTTAGGGTTATCAGAATGGTGAGTGCTAGAGTCATGCAATTTGGTGTGTGTTATGGTGTCCTCCCTTCTTTGATGACTACCAAGTTTGGTGCTTCTAGCCTCCTCCTTTGATGAAGCTGCCATTGACATCCATTATAGCAAAAAGGCTATGCCCCTCATATAACTCCTGAAGAGTAAATGGTAGAGTGGTAACATTTGGTGTGAATTATTGTCTCTTCACAATGATGATGTGCACCAAGTTTGGCTATTGTAGCCGCTTTGTTAGATATAGCTGCCATTGGCCTCCATTGTGATTGATTGAGGGTTGTTGTTAGGGTGATAAACAGAAAGAAAGGGGGGATCCACCTACAACTCCCGAACAGTGAGTGTTAGATTGGTTTTAACATTTAACACCACATGTTATTTATTATTTATCTGAAGGTTCACCTAATGACACTTGTTAAACCTTAGAGAGTAATTTGTCGTCAAATATCCTGTCCAATATCCTGTCTATTTTCAAAGGGCCCTTTGAAAATAGCTAGGATTAGGGTTAGGGTTATGACAACGGTGAGTGCTAGAGTCATGCAATTCGGTGTGTGTGATGGTGTCCTCCCTTCATTGGTGACTACCAAGTTTGGTGCTTCTAGCCTCTTCCTTTGATGCAGCTGCCATTGACATCCATTATAGCAAAAAGGGTATGCCCCTCATATAACTCCTGAAGAGTAAATGGTAGAGTGGTAACATTTGGTGTGAATTATTGTCTCCTCTCATTGCTGATGTGTACCAAGTTTGGCTTTTATAGATGCTTCATTAGATACTGCTGCCATTGACCTCCATTGTAATTGAATGTGTGTTTTTGTCAGGGTATAGGGGTGATAAACAGTATAAAAGGGGTGATCCGCCCAAAACTCCCGAAGAGTGAGTGTTAGATTGGTTTTAACATTTAACACCATGTTATTTATTATTTATCTGATGCTCTATTTAAACAGACTTATTAAAGCTAAGAGACTAATTTGTGGTCATGTATCCTGGCCAAGGGCCCTTTGAAAATAGCTAGGATTAGGGTTAGGGTTATGAGAATGGTGAGTGCTAGAGTCATGCAATTTGGTGTGTGTTATGGTGTACTCCCATCTTTGACGACTACCCAGTTTGGTGCTTCTAGCCTATTCCTTTGATGAAGCTGCCATTGACATCCATTATAGAAAAAAGGCTATGCCCCTCATATAACTCCTGAAGAGTAAATGGTAGAGTGGTAACATTTGGTGTGAATTATTGTCTCTTCCCATTGCTGATGTGTACCAAGTTTGGCTTTTATAGCTGCTTCATTAGATACTGCTGCCACTGGCCTCCATTGTATTGAATGTGGGGGTTTCTCAGGTTATAGGGGTGATAAAGAGTATATAAGGGTGATCTGCCCAAAACGCCCGGAGAGTGAGTGTTAGATTGGTTTTAACATTTAACACCATGTTATTTATTATTTATCTGATGCTCTATTTAAACAGACGTATTAAACCTCAGAGAGTGATTTGTGGTCAGGTATCCTGCCCAAGGGCCCTTTGAAAATAGCTAGGATTAGGGTTAGGGTTATGAGAATGGTGAGTGCTAGAGTCATGCAATTTGGTGTGTGTTATGGTGTCCTCCCTTCTTTGATGACTACCAAGTTGGGTGCTTCTAGCCTCTTCCTTTGATGAAGCTGCCATTGACATCCATTATAGCAAAAAGGGTATGCCCCTCATATAACTACTGAAGAGTAAATGGTAGAGTGGTAACATTTGGTGTGAATTATTGTCTCCTCTCATTGCTGATGTGTACCAAGTTTGGCTTTTATAGATGCTTCATTAGATACTGCTGCCATTGACCTACATTGTAATTGAATGTGGGTTTTTGTCAGGGTATAGGGGTGATAAACAGTATAAAAGGGGTGATCCGCCCAAAACTCCCGAAGAGTGAGTGTTAGATTGGTTTTAACATTTAACACCATGTTATTTATTATTTATCTGATGCTCTATTTAAACAGACTTATTAAAGCTAAGAGACTAATTTGTGGTCATGTATCCTGGCCAAGGGCCCTTTGAAAATAGCTAGGATTAGGGTTAGGGTTATGAGAATGGTGAGTGCTAGAGTCATGAAATTTGGTGTGTGTTATGGTGTACTCCCATCTTTGACGACTACCCAGTTTGGTGCTTCTAGCCTATTCCTTTGATGAAGCTGCCATTGACATCCATTATAGAAAAAAGGCTATGCCCCTCATATAACTCCTGAAGAGTATATGGTAGAGTGGTAACATTTGGTGTGAATTATTGTCTCTTCCCATTGCTGATGTGTACCAAGTTTGGCTTTTATAGCTACTTCATTAGATACTGCTGCCACTGGCCTCCATTGTATTGAATGTGGGGGTTTCTCAGGTTATAGGGGTGATAAAGAGTATAAAAGGGTGATCTGCCCAAAACGCCGGAGAGTGAGTGTTAGATTGGTTTTAACATTTAACACCATGTTATTTATTATTTATCTGATGCTCTATTTAAACAGACGTATTAAACCTAAGAGAGTCATTTGTGGTCAGGTATCCTGCCCAAGGGCCCTTTGAAAATAGCTAGGATTAGGGTTAGGGTTATCAGAATGGTGAGTGCTAGAGTCATGCAATTTGGTGTGTGTCAATGTTTATTTATATAGCCCAATATCACAAATGTTACATTTGTCTCAGTGGTCTTCACAGTGTGTACAGAATATCAGTATGACAATACGACACCCTCTGTCCTTAGACCCTCACATCGTACAAGGAAAAACTTCCAAAGAAAACCCAGTTTAAAGGGAAAAATGGGAGAAACCTCAGGGAGAGCAACAGAGGAGGGATCCCTCTCCCAGGACGGACAGACGTGTAATAGATGCCGTGTGTAAATTGAAAAGATAATACATTTGCAACATAGGTAGTCCAAATGTTTGCAAATGCATGTGTGTATATTAGGAAGATGAATCCACGAGGATATCCATCCAGGACCTATGATCCAGGACCACAGCCACGACTCAAGATCCAGCGCTCACGATCCAGGACACAGGACCGCAGGATCATCCATGACTCCGGATCCCAGCGTATATAGACACCAAAAAGAAAGACATTTGGGGAAGCTGGGTTAATCGGAACATGAGTGTACACGGGTATAGACAGAGAGAAGGAAGAAGTAAGATGTCCCCCGACAAACTAAGCCTATATCAGCAAAACTAGGGGCTGAATCTAATCAGCCCTAACTATAAGCTTTATCAAAAAGGAAGGTCTTAAGCGCACTCTTAAAAACGGATAGGGTGTCTGCCGCCCGAACACAAACTGGAAGCTGATTCCACAAATGTGGAGCTTGATAAGAAAAGGCTCTGGCTCCCATTGTACTTTTAAAGATTCTAGGAACAACCAACAACCCTGCATTCTTGGAACGCAATGCCCTAGTAGGACAGTAGGGTATAATGAGTTCTTTAAGGTAAGATGGCGCCTGCCCATTAAGGGCTTTGTAGGCGAGAAGAAGAATTTTAAATTCTATCCTGTGTTCTATAGGGAGCCAGTGTAAGGCAGCCAGAACAGGAGTAATGTGGTCCCTTTTCCTA
>NC_047504.1:0-62500 GCF_902827115.2 Pseudochaenichthys georgianus
ACCTTAAAGGGAAAATAACACCGTAGAGTTAAGATAAGTGCATCAACAGAGACTTTAAGAGACTTTTGGGGTCATTTACAGTTCGATAAAGACATTTTTCAAGCAAAAAGTAGCCATTTTTGTTTGTTTTTTGCCTCACAAATATTGAAATATCCTGTTTTTCTTTATTTTAAATCATATAAAAGTGAATATTTGTGAGTTTTAGGCAAACAAAAATGTGGTTATTGATCTTTTTCCACAATTTTCTGATGTTTTAAAGACCCAACAATTGCATTGCATGTACAGACAAATAACCCGCTAATATTTGCTACTATTTAAAGTAATTTTCTTTCATGCAAGAAATGGGTTTAAATGACATTTCCAGCCTCTCAAATAAGAAGATATCCTTTAATAGTCAGATAGTAATCAGTATGTTTGGGTTTTTCAAAGACAAAACATAAATTGATAAGAGAATAATCAATTTGACAATCCAGTTATAATCATTAAAGCCATTTTTCATGCAAATATGTCACAAGTGCAAATATGGAGAATTCCTTTGTATTATTTTAAGGCACATATTCTGGTTTTAGTCAAAAAAGCAAACATCACAGACAAACCTTGCACTTTAAGAGACTCAGACGGACACTTTTCACTATTCTCTAACATTTTAAAGACCAAAAAATCCCCGGCAGACAAACTGAAAATGCAAATACTACATTTTATCCAACAAAACTGAAAAGGCGCATTGTTATCGTCTCTAGAGGCGATGAACAGCCTGAGGGAGATGATCCTATCTCTTCTGCTTATCACTGATTGGATCAGAGCTGATGAATGACAGCTCAATGGGAGGAAGACATGAGACTTGTGTGTGTGTGTGTGTGTGTGTGTGTGTGTGTGTGTGTGTGTGTGTGTGTGTGTGTGTGTGTGTGTGTGTGTGTGTGTGTGTGTGTGTCGCAGTCACTGAGCAGATCCCCATGCATATGTATGCTCCTCTCTTCACTTCCCCGAGGTGCTTCTGGTAATGAAATCATTCCAAAGGGACTGATAGCATCTAATGGGTTAATAATATACATGACATGAGTTATAGTGGGGGGAAGGAGGAATAAATAAAGGTTTATCTCGTCTTAAAGGAGATGATAGGATACCGTTTCTGTTTCTGATGTTACGGAAAGCGTCTTTGAGCACGAGGAAAGCGCTATATAAATTAAATGTAATGTTATTATTATTTAAGAGGAGCTCACAGACTGCTGGGGTTTAAAGGTGACTTTAAATGAAGTACATTTATTTTGCATAAATCATTTTAACTATGTGATATATTTCTATTGCACTTAACTATTTTATTTTTGACAAAATAAAATCTTTTCATCTAAAAAAATCGCATTAAAAAAAATGTTATCGTCAAAAAGAGTAAAAATAAATCTAGTTCAGTCAGACAACTCACGTGTTCCTTTAACGTGTTTATTAGAAGCAGCATATAGTTGAGTTTGGCGACTACAGTAGGCTCGGGCATCATCACTGCACAGATACACACAGCACGATGAGTGATGATTAAATAACTAACCCCCGAGCCAACAGGTGGAAGCTGGGGTGGAAGGTGGGGTGGAAGCTGGGTGGAAGCTGGGGTGGAAGCTGGGGTGGAAGCTGGGGTGGAAGCTGGGGTGGAAGCTGGGGTGGAAGCTGGGGTGGAAGCTGGGTGGAAGCTGGGTGGAAGCTGGGGTGGAAGCTGGGGTGGAAGCTGGGGTGGAAGCTGGGGTGGAAGCTGGGGTGGAAGCTGGGGTGGAAGCTGGGGTGGAAGCTGGGGTGGAAGCTGGGGTGGAAGCTGGGTGGAAGCTGGGGTGGAAGCTGGGGTGGAGCTGGGTGATGCTGGGGTGGAAGCTGGGGTGGAAGCTGGGTGGAAGCTGGGGTGGAAGCTGGGGTGGAGCTGGGTGATGCTGGGGTGGAAGCTGGGGTGGAAGCTGGGTGGAAGCTGGGGTGGAAGCTGGGGTGGAGCTGGGTGAAGCTGGGGTGGAAGCTGGGGTGGAAGCTGGGGTGGAAGCTGGGTGGAAGCTGGGTGGAAGCTGGGTGGAAGCTGGGTGGAAGCTGGGTGGAAGCTGGGGTGGAAGCTGGGGTGGAAGCTGGGGTGGAAGCTGGGGTGGAAGCTGGGGTGGAAGCTGGGGTGGAAGCTGGGTGGAAGCTGGGGTGGAAGCTGGGGTGGAAGCTGGGGTGGAAGCTGGGTGGAAGCTGGGGTGGAAGCTGGGTGGAAGCTGGGGTGGAAGCTGGGTGGAAGCTGGGGTGGAAGTGCTCGAGTTGACTGCCTGAACTAGCTCGCAGGCTTCGCCCCATATATTTAAGTCAAAATAAACTGTCATTCATTTTGAATATCTGATATATTTCTATTGCATTAAAACGTTTTAATTTTACAAAATAAAACCTTATCATCGTAAAAGATTGCATTCAAAAATATTATCGTCAGAAATAGTAACAATTATTTCTATTTATTTAAGTCCAAATAAACTGCCATTCATTTTGACATGGTTGTTTGTATTTATGTTGTTTACAAGCCCTAAAAAAGCGTCTTAAATATTAAATCTTGGACTGGACAAACGTTGTATGATAAACATTAATTATCCCTTAAAATAAATGTAAGCAGGTTTATTGTTTGAGTTGAACTTGTCCTTTCTGCAGCAGGGAGCGCTTGATTCGATGCGTTTAAGCGCTCGACATGCAAAGTATAAATAATGCATCCTCTCAAGTGAAGGCCAACACTCTGGAGTATGCCTGCAGCTGTGTGCATCATTCTGCACGCTAAGGACATGACACATACCCACATATATAAAACTATAACAAGTAACAGCTTTGTGCAAATGTTGTGGTTGTAATAGAGGTTTTTAAAGAGTTCCAATCGTCCCAAAATGCATCAACAACTCGGCCTCCTCTCTTTCGCTCTGTCCACTCAGAGGCAGATCGCTCCCCTTCGCTCCCGTAGCCGGAGATAAATGCAGTGTTTCTAAACGGAGGCGTAATTACAGCTTTCATCCTCCGGGCATCAGGAGGGCCTCCCACAGCGTGACACATGTGGAGCAGCTCTCAGAGCGCCGGGGGGGGGGCGGAGGGTGGAGGAAAGCACGAAGACTTAGCGGCCAAAAAGGTGCCCGATATCACCGACGTCCACTCGGTGTTTCGTGCGGAGGCAGAAGGGAGGCGACGCGAGAGAAACCTCCGTGGTGCACTCGGTGGTTCTGCAGTTTGAAGTGAAGCTATTGCACTTAGCAGGATACTTGCTGAGAGAAACAACAAGTGCCCAATACCACTGGCGTCCAGACACTAGGGAAGGGAACGAGGAATCGAATATTCAAAATCATCCAGGTATTCCAATATGAGTTATGAATATTTTTATTGTAATTATTTTTTTTGTTTAAATATCTTTTTTTGGCGGGATGCCTAAGTTGATTACATATTATCAAATGGAATAATTCAATGTATATAATAATAATTCTCTCTCTCTCTCTCTCTCTCTCTCTCTCTCTCTCTCGCGTTTATGTCCAAATCCATCAGAAAACCAAGTTATGTCTTAAGCATGAAAGCTGTAGGTCTATAGCTGTCAACTGTTCAAACTGTGATCACCAGTTCAATACATTTCACAAATTCTACTTCTATACTTATTTGAACATGTATTTATTTATTTATGTACATTTTCTTTTTGTATAGGATATGTACATTTCGGTTAATCGGTTAACCGTTTTTTTGGGGGTGGAATATTGGAATATACATTTGCTTTCAAATTCCCATCCCTGCTAGAAACTAGGGAAGCCTCAGTCGTTCACTCAGTGTGTATGCAGTTTTACACAAAGAGAGAAGATTTAAAGGGGACCTCTCGTGCAAAATGCACCTTTGTACGTCTTTTATACATCGATATGTGTCCCCGGTGTCAGAATACACAACCCTCTCTTTTCCTCCGTACCCACATCTCTAAAGGGGTGCCCCGCCTATATGGGCAACTCTCCACCTATCAGGGGAACGAGGGACCGCTCGAAAGCGCTGGAGACGCTGTAGTACATATGCCAGGCCTGTAGGTGGCGCTGTAGCCTGCCACACAAGCAGAATCAGCCCTTTCAAAAACAGGGCTGGAAAAGAGCAAATAGAGCGACATGAGGCATGGCTACAACGAAGGATCTGTTTGGTATTTTGAAAAAAAAACTTCACAGTCATGTTTTATATGTATGGCCCTACGATGTCTGTTTCAAATATAGCATGATAGGTCCACGTTAAGTGAAGCTATTGGAGCACATAGATAGGAAATGTTCCTGAATGAAAACGTAATTTTACTTTCAAAAGGAACCGATATCACCGGCGTCTACTCGGTGTTTGTGCTGAGGGAAAAGAGTGTGCAGAAGTAGAGACACCTCCGTAGTTCACTCAGTGTTATAGGGCCGACGTGTTCCTGCAGGGTTATTGCTTTTGGGTTTGTTTCTTCAATGCACTTTGGAGAGAAGCGTCAGCTAAATAAAACGTGACTTTACTTTCCCCAATCTCACTGGCGTCTGGAAACTAGAGAAACTCCGTATTTCACTCACTGGCATGCAGTTCTACACAGAGCAGGTTTAAGTGGGCTTCAGTCGGGTCGGGCTCATAGACAGGAAACGTTCCTGTTTCTTAAAGCCTTTTGAAGTATCGAGAATAATTTACCCACATCTGATTGATTTTGTTGACAAGGTAATACGCCTCTAGTGCCATGTGCGTGGCCCTCGGCTAAAGACGTGTGGACCCCCCTGAGCTACACTACATACACGCATTAGTATTACTTGTATCATAGCAGAAGGGGGAGAGAGAAAAGGGGGTTTCTCTCCCTCCCCCTCCCCCAGACACCCCCCTCCTCCTCTTTGCCTTCTGGCTCCACAATTGGAAGTCCATTTGCTCTGCTCCCCCCCCCCCCTCGCCATGGGCTATGTCTATCATCAGGGCTCAACATTTGAAGCAGAAGTCAGAATGCCCCACTCGGGGAAAGGCTATCAGGTCCAGATGGGGCTCTGCTTTGCAGGCTCTTCAGATGTGTAGTTAGGAAGGTCATTTGTTTATATGTTATGTTTTGTGGAAGTCAATAATATTTGTGTTCATCAGCTTCAGTTTGTGCAGTATCATAATTCTTCTGTTTCATTTCATTATTATTTATATCGACTAGTGTTATTGATCTCTTGGTGACATGTACAAGTCAACTCGTCTCATTTAGAGTTAGAAAATACGGTTGTTGGATCCGTAGTACTGCACTTAACACAACTTTAAGTACTTGTATTTCATTGGATGCTACTTTATACATCTACTACACTTGAATTCAAATAGTGTCGATTGAGGTAAATGTATTGTTGTAGGGTAAAAAGATAACACTTATTGATGTCTTGGTTACTTAGCGGATAGAAAGATAAAAAAAAGCTCCTCCTTTCCAAGCTAATGCATAAAAGTGTGAACACTTGAATGCATCAATGAATTAGCATCTCATATTAGAGCTTATATTATTCTGACGACCTCAGCCCCCCCACAGCGCTCCGTGTCCCGGCGAAACATGAAAGCTGGGAGCAAAACACACGAATGTCATGACAGCTGGACGCAGAAAGCCTCTCAGGGTCACAGACGGGAGATCAATAGTTCTGCTGACGCGCAGTTAGAGACTCAGAGTGCTCAATCTGTCATTTCCCACGCAGGCCAGCCAGTTACAGCCAGTCACTGCCAGTTACTGCCAGTTACAGCCCGTTACAGCCAGTTACAGCCAGTTACTGCCAGTTACAGCCAGTCACAGCCAGTTACAGCCCGGTACAGCCAGTCACAGCCAGTTACAGCCAGTTACAGCCAGTTACAGCCAGTTACTGCCCGTTACTGCCCGTTACAGCCAGTTACAGCCAGTTACAGCCCGTTACAGCCAGTCACAGCCCGTTACTGCCCGTTACAGCCAGTCACAGCCAGTTACAGCCAGTCACAGCCAGTTACAGCCAGTCACAGCCCATTACAGCCAGTTACTGCCCGTTACAGCCAGTTACAGCCAGTTACTGCCGTTACACAACACAGCCAGTTACAGCCAGTTACAGCCAGTTACAGCCAGTTACAGCCAGTTACAGCCAGTTACTGCCCGTTACAACCAGTTACAGCCAGTTACAGCCAGTTACAGCCAGTTCAGCCAGTTACTGCCAGTTACAGCCAGTTACTGCCAGTTACAGCCCGTTACAGCCAGTTACTGCCAGTTACAGCCAGTTACAGCCAGTTACTGCCATTACAGCCAGTTACAGCCATTAACCAGTTACAGCCAGATACAGCCAGTCACTGCCAGTTACTGCCAGTTACAGCCAGTCACTGCCAGTTACAGCCAGTTACAGCCAGTCACTGCCAGTTACTGCCAGTTACTGCCAGTTACTGCCAGTTACAGCCAGTTACAGCCAGTTACAGCCAGATACAGCCAGTCACTGCCAGTTACTGCCAGTTACAGCCAGTCACTGCCAGTTACAGCCAGTTAAGCCAGTCACTGCCAGTTACTGCCAGTTACAGCCAGTTACTGCAGTTACTGCCAGTTACAGCCCGTTACAAGCCAGACTGACAGACTGACGGAGCGTAATGTTGAGATGAATGAGCACATAATACTGTCATCGTGCGTTTAACCACTGCAGCTTAAACACTCTGCCATACTTCCTCCCTCTCCTCTCCCTCTGCATTCCCTGCACTCAGTCTGTGTTTGGAGCGCGTGGAAAAGAGGCTTCTCAGCGCCTATGAAACACTTCTTAATGCCTTATTCTAAGTACTGATAGTTCAACGTTTCTCCTCAATAACCCTCTAACGAGTGCTTGTTTGTTGAACGTAAGGAAGTTTGTTGTTTCACGAGTGGGGCTTAACGTGCTCAACGTGCTCAATGTGCTCAACGTGCAGCCGCAGCACCAACAGTCTCCCATAACAACACAAATGTGGTCAAGACATGAAACTACAAGTGTTAGCTGTGTCAACATGACTTCAGATCAGGTATTTCTAACTGATATGTTCACTAATAAGCTGGTACTTTGGCTCTAACACGCATGTTAACACGCGTGTTAGCATGCGTGTTAGCATGCGTGTTAGCATGCGTGTTAGCATGCGTGTTAACATGCGTGTTAGAGCCAAACTATGCATGTTAACACGCATGCTAACGACTAGCGACTAGTTGATTGTGGATACGTGCACCTTCATCTAAGTGTTCATTGCAGCCACAGACTGACGGAGCGTAATGTTGAGATAATGAGCACATAATGCTGTCATCGGAGAGTTAACCACTGCAGCTTCAACACTCTTCAACTTTCTCCCTCTCCTCTCCTCTCCTCTCCCTCTCCTCTTTGTCTCCCTCTCCTCTCCATCTCCTCTCCGTTCCCTCCCCTCTTTGTCTCCCTCTCCTCTTCCTCTCCTCTCCTCTCCTCTTCCTCTCCTCTCCTCTTCCTCTCCTCTCCTCTCCTCTCCTATCCCTCTCTCTCCTCTCCTCTCCCTCCTCTCCCTCTCCTCTCCCTCTCCTCTCCCTCCTCCTGTCCTCTCCGTCTGCATGCCCTACCCTCAGACTGTATTTAGAAAAGAGGCTTCGCTGTGCACACCCGCTGCTGAGCTGCAGGTATTTACTGGAGACGCTCTCAACAACATGAGGAGGACTCACACCTTTCTACGGAGAAGGACGCGAGAGTAGAAACCCTGCCCTGCCTTTAAGGAGAAGGCAACACTCGTCTGGATCGCTCTCGAGGCCAGAAGTCACCGCGCTCTCAGCTCTTAGACAAATACTAATATGATCCGGGGGAGAGGAAGACAGACGGAGAGGAGGACGTGGCTGCTGAGAGGAGAAAGGAGGGAGGCCGGCATGACGACCACAGCCATGTTCTGGGGGGGAGTGAGAGGGCTGCGCATGCTGTCAGAGACAGAGCGCTTTATGCTCTCATGTTTTGGAGAAAGAGAACAATAAAGCTTATTCGGACGGGCTAGCAGAGGAGACATGGAGATGAGACAACATGTCTTAAGTTATGTCTACACATGTCCAAAGATATACACTCTTTGCAGCTTTCACATCTCACACCCCTTCTTGATACCAAAGGGAAGCTGCACAGAGAGGACTGAGGATTCAGACGGATGTTTTTGGAGAAGACAAAATCTGCTTTGAGCTAAACCCGCCGTGATGCCAGTTCCCCAATGTTTGCTGCAGACATGATACAACTGTACGATTGGACAACAACACACTCAAAAGGGTGGACACTCTATATCCAAGGGAAAGTCTCTACATGTCTGGAGATATTGACTTGATGTGATTTGAAACTGAGAACACCGGGAACTCCCCGTCTCAGGTTTGGAAACAGCATGTTGACGCCATGCATCCGTCCACAGCCCGGAGAGAGATAAGCAGTGTGTCAAGATGCTTTTGGTCGATAACAGATCAGATACAAGTGGAACCGTCCATCCTAGATTGTCTAAGTCCTAAGTTGTGAAAATAAATGTCCAAAGAGATATTGACTATTATGATGATTAATGATTACAAACGGAGAAATGCCCAGGTTTCAGAGGAAGAAACGGCCTTTTCTGACACGTTAGGCCTCGAACGTTGCATTCTGACACCATGCATTCGTCCAAAGTGAATATGCACAGAGAGAAATAAGGAATCAGACACAATGCATCAATACCCAGTTATCTAAAGATGTTGTTGGTCGATAACAGATCAGATACAAGTGGAAAATGTCCATCCTAGATTGTCAAAGTCCTAAGTTGTGTCTCTAAATGTCCAAACGTACTGAAAACCAGGAGATCCGCATGTCTCAGAGAAAGAAACAGCCTTTTCTGACATGCTTAGGCATCGAACATTGCATCTTGACGCCGTGCATTCGTCCGGAGTGAGAAAGCACGTAGAGAAATGCAGAATGTGTCCTCACCTGCATCTGGTAGCTGTACGGCGCCTGTCCGGTCTGCGGCGTGGTGAACCCGAGCTGTACCCCAGGAACCCCGTCTGTCCTGGAGACTGAGACTGGCTCAGACCCCCCTCTGTCTTTATGCCTGCAAACAAGGGTCCTCAACATGTTAGTGACACCTCATCGGTTCCATGCACAACAACAGTCAACACGCGGCTGGTCTGTTAGCTTAGCTTAGCTTAGCTTATACGATACGATAATACTTAAGGTCAGCCAGTCAGTAGTCGTGTGCCTATTTAACTTATGGGCAGAGCACACTAAGGGAAACAATCCTGAGTTGAACGATCAAATACAAAATATAATTATTATAATTAGCTGTAAGAGTTGCACACTTAACTTGAATACCCAAAGTCTCTGCACCGAAACCAGCGGATTGGACATTATTATAAATAGACCGTTCTTATCTTAAGAGTTGCACGAAACTCAAAATACAAAAGTCACTAAATCAAGACATGACAAACAAACAACATTTTGATCGGATACTAAACCCAAGAACTATTTTAAGTACTTGTATACTTTATACATATATTACACTTACGTTCAAAGGCAAATATTGTAGACGGAGAGTACAAACAATATCACTGTGTATTAATATAGGATACAAATAAGAAACTTTATTGATGTCTTCTCAAATCCACCAGATACGTACCAGCATAACAAGAAAATACAAGTGTAGTACTATATTAGAGATATTATGCATATTAAGTACTTTCCCTACTTGAAGTATATTATGCAATAACTTTACTGCACAAAGGATGCTTCAGTCTGACCTTATTGAATCTGAATCTCACAGATGGCAAACGGACCGTACTTATATAGCGCTGTATCCAGTCTGTACGACCGCTCAAAGCGCTTTACATGTCGTTCACCCGTTCACTCAGAGCAGTGCCCCGTGCTCTAGGACCTAACATCCACACTCAGGGCAACTCAGGGTTAAGTCTCGCCAAGGATACACGACATGTTGGCTGCGTGGGCTGGGATCGAACCCACAGCCTTCTGGTTGACCGCACTCCCTCGCAGCCACAGTCACCCTCTCACAGATGATCTGACTCAAGATGTCTCCGCTTGTGTGGAAGTGTCTTTCTGTCTCGTTGCTAAACCAAACGGCGCGTTGGGACTGCGGTCGTTTGATACATCTCGTATGTAATCATGTCCTGCAGGTCGTGTGTGAGAAGACGCAGCCGTAATGAAACATACTGCGCGTGTTTGTGGGGGAACCGACCTCTGCTTACATTCAATCAGTCACGATGCAGTTCAGACTCAAATAAACACCGTGAATTCCTGCACATATTGGAGAGTCTTTCGGAGTCGAAACACTGAGAAGACTTTGGACAAATAAAGCCCACAGCGAGCCGTGGACTCCGCGTTCACTCTGCCAGGGGAAGGTGTTTTGTTTGCAGATTGCTATCTTTAATCTACGAGAAGAAGAGCCTGACAAGCAGATTCGGTTTTATTCCAGAACATGCCGGCTCTAAACAAGAAGTCAGCTGCTCTGAAGGAAGTCCTTCAGAGATATCTAGATGGAGAGGAGACTGTACTTTCTACTTCTCACATGTTGAACTCAAATACCCTGTACTTTCTACTTTCTTACATGTTGAACTCAAATACCTGTACTTTCTATACTTCTCACCATGTGAACCTCAAATACCTGTACTTTCTACCTTCTACATGTTGAACCACAAATACCTGTACTTTCTACTTCTTACATGTTGAACACAAATACCTGTACTTTCTACTTCTTACATTTTGAACACAAATACCTGTACTTTCTACTTCTTACATGTTGAACTCACATACCTGTACTTTCTCTACCTTCTTACATTTGAACACAAATACCTGTACTTTCTACTTCTTACAGTTGAACTCAAATACCTGTACTTTCCTACTTCTCTACATGTTGAACACAAATTACCTGTACTTTCTACTTCTTACATGTTGAATACAAATACCTGTACTTTCTACTTCCTTACATGTTGAACACAAATACCTGTACTTTCTACTTTCTACATGTTTGAATACAAATACCTGTACTTTTCTACTTCTTACATGTTGAACCAAATACCTGTACTTTTCTACTTCTTACATGTTGAACACAAATACCTGTACTTTCTACTTCTTACATGTTGAACTCAAATACCTGTACTTTCTACTTCTTACATTTGAACACAAATACCTGTACTTTCTACTTCTTACATGTTGAACTCAAATACCTGTACTTTCTACTTCTTACATGTTGAACACAAATACCTGTACTTTCTACTTCTTACATTGTGAACACAAATACCTGTACTATCTACTCTACATGTTGAACACAAATACCTGTACTTTCTACTTCTTACATGTTGAACTCAAATACCTGTACTTTCTACTTCTTACATGTTGAACCAAATACCTGTACTTTCTACTTCTTACACTGTTGAACAAATACCTGTACTTTCTACTTCTTACATGTTGAACACAAATACCTGTACTTTCTACTTCTTACATGTTGAACACAAATACCTGTACTTTCTACTTCTTACATGTTGAGAACAAATACCTGTACTTTCTACTTCTTACATGTTGAACACAAATACGTGTACTTTCTACTTCTTACATGTTGAACACAAATACCTGTACTTTCTACTTCTTACATTTTGAACACAAATACCTGTACTTTCTACTTACATGTTGAACAAATACCTGTACTTTCTACTTTTACATGTTGAACCAAATACCTGTACTTTCTACTTCTTACATGTTGAACACAAATACCTGTACTTTCTACTTCTTACACTTGAACACAAATACCTGTACTTTCTACTTCTTACATGTTGAACCAAATACCTGTACTTTCTACTTCTTACATGTTGAACCAAATACCTGTACTTTACTTTACATTGTTGAACACAATACCTGTACTTTCTACTTTTACATGTTGAACACAAATACCTGTACTTTCTACTTCTTACACTTGAACAAATACCTGTACTTTTACTTCTTACATGTTGAACCAAATACCTGTACTTTCTACTCTTACATGTTGAACACAAATACCTGTACTTTCTACTTCTTACATGTTGAACACTAAATACCTGTACTTTCTACTTCTTACATGTTGAACACAAATACCTGTACTTTCTATTCTTACATGTTGAACACTAAATACCTTTACTTTCTACTTCTTACATTTTTAAACACTAATACCTGTACTTTCTACTTCTTACATGTTGAACCCAAATACCTGTACTTTCTACTTCTACATGTTGAACACAAATACCTGTACTTTCTACTTCTACATGTTGAACACAAATACCTGTACTTTCTACTTCTTACATGTTGAACACTAATACCTGTACTTTCTACTTCTTACATGTTGAACATCAAATACCTGTACTTTCTACTTCTTACATGTTGAACCCAAATACCTGTACTTTCTACTTCTTACATGTTGAACACTAATACCTGTACTTTCTACTTCTTACATGTTGAACCCTAATACCTGTACTGTACTTACTTCTTACATGTTGAACCCAAATACCTGTACTTTCTACTTCTTACATGTTGAACCCAAATACCTGTACTTTCTACTTCTTACCATGTTGAACACTAAATACCTGTACTTTCTACTTCTTACATGTTGAACCCAAATACCTGTACTTTCTACTTTCTACATGTTTGAACTCAAATACACTGTACTTTCTACTTCTTCCATGTGAACACCCCAAAATACCTGTACTTTCTACTTCTCTACATGTTGAAACATCAATACCTGTACTTTTTACTTCTTACATGTGAACACAACTACCGGTACTTTACTTCTACTTCTTACATGTTTGAACCAAATACCTGTACTTTCTACTTCTTACATGTTGAACTCAATACCTGTACTTTTCTACTTCTTACATGTTGAACCAAATACCTGTACTTTCTACTTCTTACATGTTGAACACAAATACCTGTACTTTCTACTTCTTACATGTTGAACACAAATACCTGTACTTCTACTTCTTACATGTTGAACCAAATACCTGTACTTTCTACTTCTTACATGTTGAACCAAATACCTGTACTTTCTACTTCTACATGTTGAACACAAATCCTGTACTTTCTACTTCTTCACATGTTGAACACAATACCTGTACTTTCTACTTCTTACACTGCTGAACACCAATACCTGTACTTTCTACTTCTTACATGTTGAACCCAAATACCTGTACTTCTATTCTTACATGTTGAACTCAAATACCTGTACTTTCTACTTCTTCACATGTTGAACACAATACCTGTACTTTCTACTTCTTCACATGTGAACACAAATACCTGTACTTGTCTACTTCTTACACCTGAACACAAATAACCAGTACTTTCTACTTCTTACATTTTGAACTACAAATACCTGTACTTTCCTACTTCTTACATGTGAACACAAATACCTGTACTTCTACTTCTTACATGTTGAACACAAATACCTGTACTTTCTACTTCTTACACTCTGAACACAAATACCTGTACTTTCTACTTCTTACATGTTGAACACAAATACCTGTACTTTCTACTTCTTACATGTTGAACTCAAGTACCTGTACTTTCTACTTCTTACATTTTGAACACAAATACCTGTACTTTCTACTTCTTACATGTTGAACTCAAATACCTGTACTTTCTACTTCTTACACATGTTGAACACAAATACCTGTACTTTCTACTTCTTACACTCTGAACACAAATACCAGTACTTTCTACTTCTTAAATGTTGAACACAAATACCTGTACTTTCTACTTCTTACATGTTGAACACAAATACCTGTACTTTCTACTTCTTACATGTTGAACACAAATACCTGTACTTTCTACTTCTTACACTTTGAACACAAATACCTGTACTTTCTACTTCTTACACTTTGAACACAAATACCTGTACTTTCTACTTCTTACATGTTGAACACAAATACCTGTATTTTCTACTTCTTACATGTTGAACACAAATACCTGTACTTTCTACTTCTTACACTTTGAACACAAATACCTGTACTGTCTACTTCTTACATGTTGAACACAAATACCTGTACTTTCTACTTCTTACACTCTGAACACAAATACCTGTACTTTCTACTTGTTACATTTTGAACACAAATACCTGTACTTTCTACTTGTTACATTTTGAACACAAATACCTGTACTTTCTACTTCTTACATGTTGAACACAAATACCTGTACTTTCTACTTCTTACACTCTGAACACAAATACCTGTACTTTCTACTTCTTACATGTTGAACCCAAATACCTGTACTTTCTACTTCTCACATGTTGAACACAAATACCTGTACTTTCTACTTCTTACATGTTGAACCCAAATACCTGTACTTTCTACTTCTTACATGTTGAACACAAATACCTGTACTTTCTACTTCTTACATGTTGAACACAAATACCTGTACTTTCTACTTCTTACATGTTGAACACAAATACCTGTACTTTCTACTTCTTACATTTTTAACACTAATACCTGTACTTTCTACTTCTTACATGTTGAACCCAAATACCTGTACTTTCTACTTCTTACATGTTGAACACAAATACCTGTACTTTCTACTTCTTACATGTTGAACACAAATACCTGTACTTTCTACTTCTTACATGTTGAACACTAATACCTGTACTTTCTACTTCTTACATGTTGAACACAAATACCTGTACTTTCTACTTCTTACATGTTGAACCCAAATACCTGTACTTTCTACTTCTTACATGTTGAACACTAATACCTGTACTTTCTACTTCTTACATGTTGAACACAAATACCTGTACTTTCTACTTCTTACATGTTGAACCCAAATACCTGTACTTTCTACTTCTTACATTTTGAACACTAATACCTGTACTTTCTACTTCTTACATGTTGAACCCAAATACCTGTACTGTACTTTCTACTTCTTACATGTTGAACCCAAATACCTGTACTTTCTACTTCTTACATGTTGAACCCAAATACCTGTACTTTCTACTTCTTACATGTTGAACACAAATACCTGTACTTTCTACTTCTTACATGTTGAACACAAATACCTGTACTTTCTACTTCTTACATGTTTAACACAAATACCTGTACTTTCTACTTCTTACATGTTGAACACTAATACCTGTACTTTCTACTTCTTACATGTTGAACACAAATACCTGTACTTTCTACTTCTTACATGTTGAACACAAATACCTGTACTTTCTACTTCTTACATTTTGAACACTAATACCTGTACTTTCTACTTCTTACATGTTGAACCCAAATACCTGTACTGTACTTTCTACTTCTTACATGTTGAACCCAAATACCTGTACTTTCTACTTCTTACATGTTAAACACAAATACCTGTACTTTCTACTTCTTACATGTTGAACACAAATACCTGTACTTTCTACTTCTTACATTTTGAACACTAATACCTGTACTTTCTACTTCTTACATGTTGAACCCAAATACCTGTACTGTACTTTCTACTTCTTACATGTTGAACCCAAATACCTGTACTTTCTACTTCTTACATGTTGAACCCAAATACCTGTACTTTCTACTTCTTACATGTTGAACACAAATACCTGTACTTTCTACTTCTTACATGTTGAACACAAATACCTGTACTTTCTACTTCTTACATGTTTAACACAAATACCTGTACTTTCTACTTCTTACATGTTGAACACTAATACCTGTACTTTCTACTTCTTACATGTTGAACACAAATACCTGTACTTTCTACTTCTTACATGTTGAACCCAAATACCTGTACTTTCTACTTCTTACATGTTAAACACAAATACCTGTACTTTCTACTTCTTACATGTTGAACACAAATACCTGTACTTTCTACTTCTTACATGTTTAACACAAATACCTGCACTTTCTACTTCTCTCATTTCCCAAACAGCTGGTTCCTTTAGTCTGAATGTGTGTTTGGTGCGTGGTCATTATTCTTTAGAGTCATTGCGTGCCTATTGATTTGAACACGATCCGTGTATTCATCACTTCCTGGTCTTCTCTAAAGAAGAGGGACCAATGGAAACGTTGTCATGTTGCCGTTGTTCAGCATGGAAACATTCATTAGCTAACAATGACATTATTGTTCTATTAATATAAAGGGAGGTCAGGTACTCTTTAAAGCAGCTGCTAGATATGGGTACTTTTTACTGAAGTACATTTCAAAGCCCATACTTCTTTACTTTTACTTGAGTAAAGAAGTTTAGTCAGTACTTCTACTTTTACCAGAGTATTTTTAAACACGAGTATCTCTACTTGAGTAAATGATGTGTGCACTTTTGCCATCTCTGCATACAAGCAGTTGAAACCACTTTGACCTCAGAGACCCGAAAACCTTTTTACTTGTAAGGCCCTGATGCCCTGTCCAGTTTAATGCGAGCTGCATGTGAGCACCATCTGTCTTCCATGTTCAAGTCACTGACAATAACAGGGGTACTGTAAATGTCACGCCACAGGATTTAAAGCAGCCGATCCACATGAGTTATCAGAAATAACACAATGAAAAATGCTCAGTCACCGTCTGCCAAGCACGCTGGCAAGGCTACACAGAAAACAGATTGTTTTGCATATGTGCTGCGGTCGGTGCTGGGCAGTGCAGAGATGGATTAACACAAGCTGCCACCTTACCCAAACTTCTCTTCCTTCCTCCATGGAGCCATGATTTCGGGCTTTTCAGTGACTCGTTGCAACATTTGTCTAATGGTTTTGGTAACACATAAATGTATACCTACATGGCTTTGCAGGGAGTAGAAGCATTATTTTAAATCATCTTATTGAACATCCCCAATAATTTTTTTCGCACATTCTGCTAGGGCTGCTCGATTATGGCAAAAATCATAATCTTTTTTTTGAACAGCTTGTTTTGAACAGTTGATTACCCTGAACTTTGAGTATAATTCAACTGAAAAACCAAAAAAATAAAGTAATAATAATAATAAAAAAATAATCGTTTTATTTCGATTACGTTGTTTTCGTAATCGTTGCAAGCCATAATTGTAATTGCAATTAAAATACGATTAATTGAGCAGTACATTCTGCACAAAACATCTCTCTCAATAATCTCACTGGTAATGGATATACACAATGATAGTTGTATTGTATATATTTGAAGTATCTTTTTCTTAATTTCTATATTTTACCGTACTTGAAAGATTTTATATTTTATTTTCTCTTAATATCTTTATTGCATGCAACAAACAGCAAGACACATTCCTTGTACGTGAACAACCTACTTGACAATACAACTTATTCTGTTTCTCATGTTTTGTCTCATTATATAAGTATACTTTTTACACTTTCTGTCCTTTATTATCCCAATGGCATTTATTTAGAATAAAGTTACATGTCTGCAAACATATATTTATAATATAGGGATCTATATGACCTGATAGATCGATAGATCGATTGATCGATAGATAGAGCGAGACCATTTGGTACGGCCCTCGAAGTAATTTATAAACACACGCAAAAAAGAAAAACATTTAAGAAATCTAGACCACAAAAAAGTGAGCGAGTGCCTGTTTTTCCTGGCCAAGGTCAGGGTCCTTGAACACAACACGAGCCTAACGTTTCATCACGTGGTATATGTCTCGTCTGGGGTGCAGTTCTTCATGGATGTATAATAAGGGTGCAGTTCTGCTGGAGAGCACCAGAACGTCGCTCCGGCACTTCAGAAATGGTAGTACCCATAAGGAGTCGTACACATGCTGCAGTTTTTGCGTGTCTGTGTCTTAGTTGAAAGCCCAGTGACGATCTGTTCATCTGTCATACTGATCATACAGTCAATAACTTTGTTGTTATTAGCATCTGGTTAGCTAGCTATGCTAACGAATATAAGAAGCTTTTTCTACAACCAGTGAGGTAAAGGCACATCTTTATATGATCATTATAGTTGTTAAAAAACAAGAGAATAAAGTAAACAGGTATAAAATACTATATGACAGTAAAAAAGTTGTTATTAATAAACAAGAATACAGTTTGAAAGGGGAGTGATTTGTAAAATATCCATAAAGAAAAAGAAAATCTGATTACAGTTCTGTTTCATCTGGGTGTTGAGAGATGTTTCCATAGATCTCTTAATGTTGCTCTCAAAGTGCACCAGATTGATGCTTTCAACTTCAACATTTTAAAAACAAATCTTCCCGGGGCAATATGCCCCCGGACCCCCCTAGAGGAGGTTAGGTCCCCCCCCCCCACTTAAATCATGTTCACATGGATAGGAAACTAAATACATTTGCACACTTCTTGTGTCCATATCTTTCTGTTGTGGTGGTCACGCCACACCGTGCACGTGCATGCTTGCGCGAGTCATGGTGAGATATCTGGATTCAGAGGTTGCTTTTTCTTTGCACAGCATGAAACAAAGGCCAAATGAATGGGCTGTGATTTTAGTGTTTTTAAGCAGAGGTCAATAATTTGTACGGCCCTCGGAGGATGTTGTAAAAATTGAAATGGCCCTTGAGAGGAAAAAGGTTCCCCACCCCTGGTTTAGAGAATCCGACTAAAGCTAAATGGACTATTGGACCGCAGCCAGGGTGTGTGTTTGTGAGGACGTTACGTCACTATAGCCAATACGTCACTGTACTTACTACACTATAAGAAGAACACAATGGAAAAAGAGAAATGTCCAACGAGGCGTTCTGGGGCAGCAGACAGGTATTTTCTGTGTTAGAGTTTTACTCCCTACAGGGTGCACTTTGAGGGGTTGTGACTTTGCAGACCGTTCACATGCAGAAAAACCTTCATAACACAAGGGGACGGGTAAGAATCGGAAAAGCATGACATGGGAGCTTTAATTCATTAAAGTATGATGTACAAAAAATACATTTTCCATGAAACGGAATTCTTGCAAGATCAAAAATGAAAAGTTCTATCGCCAAATCTGGTCGTTTTAGTTCATCATATGCAATTAAAGAAATGTTTTCCCATTATAATGCATGCAAATATGACTTCTGTTGTAATAACATGGGGAAGCTCCAGGAACTGTGGCCTCTTCCCTCAGTGTGTGTGTGTGTGTGTGTGTGTGTGTGTGTGTGTGTGTGTGTGTGTGTGTGTGTGTGTGTGTGTGTGTGTGTGTGTGTGTGTGTGTGTGTGTGTGTGTTTTGGCACAGTACTATGCTGTGTTTACAGATCAATGCTGTGTGTCTTCACTTAGATTACTTTGATAGAGTTGGAACAGGAACAGGGGGAGATTAATCAAAGTGAAGGGGCACTGACTCCCGGCCCCGTGCCAGTCGATATGGCCGCGTGCTTAATATGCCCCAAGGAGGGCTGTCGTCAGGCAGATGATAAACAGTGTTTGCCCCGTTTTTTAGCCACAAGCGTGCTGCTCACCAAGAAAAATAGTTTCGACCCATGTTCTCTAATTTACAGTGGGGGGTGAGAGGTGGGACATTAATCATCCTTCTGCTGTGGCGAGCCACCGTGGGAGGAGATATTTGTTTGTTGAGCTCACTGTGGAC
Organism: Pseudochaenichthys georgianus; assembly: GCF_902827115.2. NCBI lineage: Eukaryota > Metazoa > Chordata > Actinopteri > Perciformes > Channichthyidae > Pseudochaenichthys > Pseudochaenichthys georgianus. The sequence continues at coordinate 19,378 of NC_047504.1, forward strand.
GTGGGTAAACCCTGTTGTGACTGCAATGGATTCATCTCACAGGTTACTTTCTGTTTAATGCACCAAACAAGATTCAAGGCTTTTATTGTCATTTGTACATAGCGTGTAGATTTGTCAATTAAAATCTTAGGTCACTGGCTCCTCCGTATTCCGGCAGTGTCTCAGTCAGTAGGGGCTTGAACTGGGAGCTGTAGGGTCGCCGGTTCAAGTCCCCGACCAGACCTACAATATGGAGTGTGGACTGCTACTTGGAGAGGTCCCAGTTCACCTCCTGCCCTGCCGTGGTGCACTTGAGCAAGGCACCGGACACCCCCCTTCCCCCCTCACTCCCAGTGCTCCCCGGGCGCTGTGCAATAGCTGCCCACTGCCTAGTGGGGTGCTAGTGGATCGCCGGAGTTGTATTAGATTAACATTAACATGCTTATTGTAGTGGTAAGTGCACTGCCTTGCGGCCTGTAGCAGCATCCTTGATGGAGCATATTTGTGGGCTGGACCTGTATTTTACAGGAAAGGAGTGAGCAGAGGGTAGAGTTGTCCATTCTTGTTCTGTTTTCTGTGACTTTCTGCCTCACCCTCTCAGACTTTCAGTTGCGCACGATACTAAAGAGACGTGCTACCATGGAAACCAAACAATGGTGTAGCTGTATTAAAGTCTGAGTGGAAACGCTCCTGAGTAAATCTGATTTTGTCAGAAATCGGGAGAAATGCGGGAGAAATATGACCCCGGGAGGAAACCGGGAGAGTTGGCAAGTATGCTGCCTGCAGGCGCTAATCTCAGGACACCTCAATCAGTACATTACCACTTTCCGAACAAGGAATGCACGCAAATACAAGCTTTTATATTATTAAGGTACAGCGCCACTTTTCATGGGTGCTAGACAGTGAACTGTCAACGGGGGGGGCCTCGCTGAGGGGAAACGGTGGACCTCTGTCGCCTGTCAAAGCAACTTCAGATGGCCAGTCCGCCCCTGCCGGTACCGAGATAGGTCGATCGGAGTGGCCCGACCGACCCACTTCGGTACGTCCCGATGGCCAGTCCGCCACTGCTTCGGCATACAGTATAAGTGTTGCCAGATACATGTACGGCTCGAGAAGCTGACTCAGATGAATGAGGCGAGTAAACAGCTGACAGCCAGCAAGAAACTCAAGCGATTATTCGCATCACGTCCGGTGTGCAAGTATTATATAATTACAAAATAAAATCGCCACTCTCAGTACAGCGCCACTTTCCGAACAGGTAATGTACGCAAATGAAATATTTTATATTATTATTATTAATAACAATATATATAAATAAAAACATCTTGTATTTTAGTTACACCCGCTATTGATTAATGTTGTCAACATTGAACCTTGACACCGTCCACATAGCTATAGTGAAATAATATAATTGAAAACATTAAGCCTCTTTGATTTAATAATCGGAGCTGAAACCTCTCTGCCATCTCATATAACACACACTTCCTTATTTATCTTTGAATAATAATACCGTAAAAACAAAGACGACTATAATTCGGTCCTGAGATTAGCGCCTGCAGGCTCCATGGACCTGTCATCTCCGGACAGCGCAAAATGCATATATGAAGTGCTACGTCATGAACGCAAGAAACCATACCCTCATGTGATTGGCTTAAAATGAAAGAGACATCTGATTGGCTATAGATAGAAACAAGAACGAATCGGCTGACCGTCAGGGGAGCCTAAAACAACCCACACACGAATGCACAGCGATCCGTGCACAGAAAGCGGTTTGTGTTTTCAGGTTCAGAGGTTTTAAACGTGTGTGCATTGACAAACACAAGTGTGAACCCTTCTGTGTGCATGTGTGTATTATGAGACTGTTCTGAGCCCATATCCTGGTGCTAGGATGGGTTAAATGCAGAGGCCAAATGTCACTGTGTGTGCTGTGTGCTCTGCATGTGCGGCCATTAAAGAGGGTTTGATCCCTACCACTTCTTTTTCTTCTTCTTCCTCCAACAGCGCAACACAATAAAACAGATAACATAGTTAAAATAGTGCAAGTAAATACAACTGTCCACACAGTTTCTGATCTGTAGAGGTTCCTCTCTGCCGTATAGCAGAGTGTGTGTGGTTGGACACGGTTAAAAGTAAACAAACACTGAAATAATGCGAAAAAAGGCAGAGTTGGAGAGGAGCCAAAGACTCGGCATCACCGGCGCCATCTTTGGCAGGTGAATGCTGAATTTGCGGTGAAACAATGACGTGGAAGTAAAAGGATTCATTTAGGGAACCTTATTCATGCTAGGCAGGTGCCATCAATGCTTCAGGATCTGGCACCCATCCAACTCTCCATATGGACAACAGGAAGTCTTGAAAAGGCAACACACCAATAGATGTGCATTGACCTCCTCTCAATTTGCCCGATTGAGTGACATCTTTTAATTGTATCGCTAAAACAGAGATGGAAAATAATGGAGGATATCACTCGGTGGAGCTGTGCCAAGTCCGTGCCTTCCCCCTTCTTTCCCGAGGAAGGGAGTGCTGGAGAATTGAGGGCTTATAACACCAGCGAGCTGAGGCTTTGCTCCAGTCATCATTTCCATGCTGCTTTACGCTGATTCCCTAATATCCTTAGCGCCTTGCGTAGGGATAAGCCCATCGTGCCGAAACATGGCTGTCATGCCTATAAACCGTTCACGGCTCTAAAGAATCCATTATGGCTGCTCCACAAACATGGGGACTCAAAGGGCCACTTTGCTCAAGCTCATTTACTCTTTTAAAGCGTATTTATTTACCCTTAGTGCTGTGGCGGAAGGGATCTCCAGTACACCACAATGCATCACAGAAGGGTGTAAAAGAGTGTATTTAAGTATGAGGGGTCATTGAATCTCACATCTTTAGTATCCTTAGCTGCATGTCTTCGGGAAGCACGTGTTGATCTTCAGTTTAGACATCGGCAGGCCTCAATCTGCAAAAATAAGTCAACATATCAGTAAAAGAGCTCCTTAAGGAAGACAATTATTTAAAACGTGATTTAAGACCATTTTCTATCAGTAAAAACGAACAAAAGGTGATAAATACACACAACATAATACCAGCTTTTGATATTCCTATACCCCTTTTTCCTCATATTCTTATTTGATATTATTTATATACACATCTTTATATATTTATATTCCTATTCCTTACCCTACTTGCGTTTCTCCCATTCTTATTAATATTTCAATTTCTTTCCCCTTTCCTATTCCCATTCTAGTCCCGCTCTCTTTTTTAAAAATTGTTTTAATTTATTTATGTATGTATGCTGCGTGTCTTTGTTGTATGTTGTCTTTTCTGAATGTTTTGATGGCACCTTAAAATGAGTAGCTTTACTCTTCTTGTTGTACTTGTATAATGACAATAAATAATTCTATTCTATTTCCTTTTCTAATTCCAATTTCATTTCTTGATCCTATTGCCATTCACAACTCCTACTCTTTCTATTTTGCTACTATTAATGTGACAAAACTAGCACTATTGTTATCATTTCTACTGCTATGCTGTTAATATTATATAGAAAGATTCCACCAGTAGTGTGCTACGGTCCACTGTGTAGCGAACCCCCCCCCCCCCCCCCCACAGTTATCTTAGTGTGAGGTAAACCAAGATATTCGCTACGGTTCACAGCTCTGTCAGGAATTACTCATCCCCTTCTTCTACAAACCCTCACACAGACGCACACACACTCATTTGTAAATGATCAACAAGTATGGTCATTGAGTGGAAATTAATTTGCCACTGGTAATGGATAGAGACATTTTGCTGAGATGCGTAAAAACAGCTGAACTGCCAGCGATTACCTGCTGGAATCAGCCTTCATCAATATCAGGATAATTACAAAGCACTTCTGGCAGTGCGTGAAATGAATGAGGCTTGCAACAGATTGGGCACCGGCCATAGATGTCTGCAGATATTAAGCCCCCCCCTCCTCAGAGCTGCTCCACAGGGGAGGAAGATACCTGAAGAGAGAGCAGAAGCTTCTTGTGGGTTCAGGAGGAAGTGTGAGACCCTTTCATAATAAAACAGTAGATTAGAACAGAGAAGACTGTGACTGAATCTAATACAATGGCACAATCGTTAAAAGACTAAAAGGGAACAAAATAGTGGAAGACAGAAAGCATCGCAGAGCATATAGCATCAAGATGACCCAAAACAGTAGATAGGAATAAAATATAACAACAGCAGGAGCGGCAAAGGAATGGATTTAGTATAGAAAAGAAGAGTTTAGTACAAATTACAATTTAATAGAACTTAAAGTAAAACAAGTAAACAGCACAGAGCAGGAAATAAACTGCATAGAAACCTAAGAACATGAAAAAATACAACAATATGATCGAGAATCATGTCAAATAGGACAGAAGAGAAACAGGAAATGAATTCAAGATGATTTGAAAAGACAGCAAATAAGTAAATATAATATGTGTTAGAGTCAGTATTTTGTTTTTATAAAAAAGGCCACCTAATCGTGACGTCAACACAGTCAACAGTCAACACAGTATAAAAGACTACAACGTTGAGAGGCACAGTTTTTAACCTGTTAAGCCCGAGCCTGTCTTTCAGGTTTCAGGCTTGAAAATGACATTCCCAGAACAAATGACTATAACTTAACTTCTAAAAGGGGTAAATTAATAATCTTTTTTCTCAAAGTAATGATAAACCTGTGAGTTGGATGTGGAAACGTCAGAATCAATATAGATATTTTATTTTAAAGTAAATTCAGATTGAACATATTAAAAAAAATGTAAATTATACTTTCCTTCCAAACATTACTTATAGTGAAAACCACCCTTGAATGATGGGATGGTAGACTAAAAGCTTTAGGAATACAAACTATAACATATAATAAGTACCTTATATCAAGATTGATGCAAAACAAGTGACATTTGACCTTTTTAGAGAGGTTTAGAAAAAAAACCCACTTCTGGGGTCATTTGGGTGCATTTTCCATATCTCTGGAACCCATCGGTCGATTTTGATGATTGACACCTCTTTTTAACCCTTAGAGCCAATAGAATCGAGGGGGAGGGTTCCTAAATCCATCTAAACATTACCATTGGTGAATGAGATGATGCGCAGCCAGCATGCCCAAAACCTGAAGCTGGGTTAAAGCTCTCATACACTCTATATGAAAACTACTCTTATTGACAAACAGATGATGATGGATTATCAGTAATCAAGTGACACAGAGACATTGGATTAACCTTCAGCAGCGTTTGTATGCGTTGTAATCCCATTGAACACAAATTTTGATCAGAAAACAGCAAAGGTAAGACGTATTTGCCGTTTTGGCCTCGTAAAGTGAAGTTGTGTGTTGTATTTGCTGGCTTTCGCTGCCACGAGTTCTAGTTGCACAGTGATGATACTTATACCATTGGAATCTGTGGATTCCCAGCTTTCATATGATATATAGTTTGTGCAGATCCGATGAAGTATAACATATTTATACCGTGAGTTATGTGCTAAGTGCGTTAGCACTCTTTCGCTTAGTGCTAATTCAGAGGCTCGGTGTTAGACTTGTGTTTTGTTTTTCGGTAAAAATTGTTCATACCGTCAGTTATTACATGGTTTAGTTAAATAATCGATTCAGATTGGTCAATTCAGAATATGTGACACGTTGTTAATCCAGAACAGACAGACCGCTGTCAAGGATTTATTGACCGTTGTTAAGGACGCTCACATCTGCACAAAGAAGTCCGTTCAATTTAACTGTATACAGTTTGGCTGAAAAGCAAACTGCATGCAGTTTGCTTTTCTAACTGACAAGACAAGAGCGACAAGAAAACAGCGGAGAAGTAATGGGTCAGAAACCCTCCTTTTTACGCAGCGTTCCAGACATAGACATCAAACGGCGACACATATTCAGTTGCCAGTTACTTTGGCATTAGGGCAGGGATATCTAGATACTTTCCAAGGTTTGACATAATGAATTGTGCTACTTTTAAAGCAAGCAATGATGTTTTCAAATCTGTAATCAAAAAGCTCCTCAAAAACGCTATCGAAGCAGTTCCTGCCGTTGCTACGTTAGTTCAAACAGTAACAACGGACTATGTCTCTTAGCGGATGTCATTTTAAATAAATAATAGCGTACTATTTTTTAAATCAATAAAAACATTTTCTAAATCTATAAAAGCATTTCAATTAATATTGGGAGTCATATCGTTACTTTGTTGAGAATGTGGCCATGTAATAATCGGGATAATGTGCAGCGACGCGGTCATTATGGGGAAAAGAACACACGACAGGCAGATCAGGAGCCCGACGTGAAGCTGAGTTTCTTCCTTGACACATTCATAGTTTGTTAAATGTTAAGAAGCCCTCAGACGCTGTTTCTTGGAAGATGTTGCGGGAGCCCCCGCTTTACGTTACTAAGTTATACAAGTCTTAACATAGAAATACAGAAAGAATACCTAAGTTGTTTATTATTTTATTTGAGTTATGCCTCTTTGTTTGATTTGTTTTGACTATATTCTAAAGGCCTGTTTTCTTTGAAAAGTTTGTTATTTTATTTTGAACAAACCCATTGCACAATATCATCCCACCATCAGAAGCCAAGCAACTCATCAACTGTGAGTAATTACAAATATAAAGGAAAGAAACGAGTTAGAAATGTCTGTTTAAGGGGTCTGTTTAAGGGGTCTGTTCAGGGCCGGCCCTAGACTTTTGGGGGCCCTAAGCGAGCTTTGGCTTAGGGGCCCCCCTCCCTCTAGCGCGTTCTCACTACACACAACACGGAACCAACTTTTGTCTTACGATGTTAGCTTAAGCACACATATTGTATATATAAGCATGTAAACACCGTGGACCTTATCTCCTCTAGGGGGGTCCAGGGGCATGCTCCCCTGTGAAGATTTTTTTTTTTAAATATTGAAATTAAAAGCATCAATCTGGTGCACTTTGAGAGCAAAATTAAGAGATCTATGGATACATCTCTCAACACCCATATGAAACAGAACTGTAAGCAGATTTTTCTTTATGGATATTTTACGTTCATACATGCTGTCGACACGTAAAGCAGTGGCAACTATGCCACCCTTTCAGCTGACTTTTTCTCAGAAATACTTTCACATAACATCCATATATTTCAGTGCTAGGTTGATGCTTAGCTAAGCTAACTATGAAACACTTTAACTGACAGGACTCAGGATCAACTGTGTACCAGGGTGGGAATTTCACGACGGCCATGGCCGTGGTATTGGTATTTTGACTAGCAATTTAGTTAAATTGTTTCGTTTATCAACGCTACAACATAGCGTTTCGTGCGTCGGTTGTCGTTGTTGGGGGGAAAAGCAAACAGCTGTTTGCTGGAGCACAGCGCGAGCAGGCTCCCGTGAGGGGGGGGGCGCTCCTTCTTCACTACAGACTATCGCGCCACCTAACCATTCGCCACAATGTTTTTAATACGAGCGGTAACCGGCCAAGCGCCGGGCAAAAAACAATCTTCTAATAAAAGAAAGTCACCGGAGGAGTTAAAGGAGTGACAGGGAGTTGGCTGCAGTGCCGCGTCCTAAAACCCTTTTATAATCTATCGATTAGATTTATGATTCGAACATTATAAAAGTAGGGTAGACATGTGGAAATTATCCGGCTGAACAAAACGTGCATTTATCAAACAGGTTTGTTTTCCACAGACCTTATTTCCAGCTATTTTTCAAAACTCTGTGGAGAAATTCCATTGCTTTTTGTGGAGGGAACCAGCAGCTTACTTCCTGATTTCAGGACGCGTCACTGCACCTCTCAATATGATGCCAGTATAAACAAGGTCTTCTGTCGGCTCTATACATCAATGCCGACCAAGTAAGTGAAGAGTAGACAGTATAAAGGTATTGGCGAAATGTCCCAGCAGTTTAGGATAATGAAGGTTCTAATCTAATCAATTACATAGCCATTACATTTTCTAACTCCTAATGACAGGAAGGCAGAAAGTGCATTATACAAATAATAATAATACTCATAATAATAGCAGACATTTTTTAACAATGACCACAATATCATTATTTTAATAAACCAAATATGAACAATTGAGGGAAATGAGGAAGAACTGATGATTAAAATGTTGTAGTACAAGTAGTAATGTAGTTAGTGCATAAATTATTGCAACAAATGTGTTAATTTTCTTCATTATTAGTCGATTTTTTTTTGGTGGACGAATGCTCCGGGCCAGTGGTTACAATGGTGGGGCCAGTGACAATACAATTTTACCCTTACTGTCTACCCCTGACTGACTTATGTGGTTTATGGCTGAACTTAACGTATACGTTTAAGAAACACTATTGCTATTCAGCCGTTTGTAAAACGACTGGTGTTGACGTTAGTGCTACACTTTTCAGTCATGTTGATTGACCAGCGTAATTTAACCAAACAGCCTTTGTGCCCTGTCATGTGGCCTTTGTGCCCTGTCATGTGGCCTTTGTGCCCTTAAAAAAAATGTGAACGGGAAGGCCAAATGGTCTTGCCCCTAAAATGACGAAATTCCAAGCCTGCTGTGTACTGTAAGGTAGCTTCTAGCTTCATGTCGAACAGTAAGTCAACATTTCCCAGAGAGCTTTCTTTGAAATCACCAGGTAACACTAAAAAACATGACATTTAGATTGTATGACAGTGTTTATTTAATATATCTGGCTAGCTATAGCTACTTGCTAACGGTTTAGCTTACCCCGCGATTCAAAGTAACGTCAACGTAGCTGTAATTTATGCTTTGCTTCCATGTTCGCATAACTTTTTTATTAACAAAATATTCTTATGTCCATCTTCAAAAACTCTGACAGTTTATTTTAAACATTGTCACAGCTCACAGGATAGGTACCTGTCAGCCAATAAGACAGATGTTTATTTCCATTTAACGCTCTGGTTGGTCTGGTGTCTTGCCTCTGCTACATTCACTGAACACGGGAAATTACAATCCTGCCGTCCTCTCTAGTGTCACGATGAGGTTCAGGTAAAGCACGGTTAATGTATTATATTATTGACTCAATAATATAATATGTATTAAAATAAAATGTATTATATTATTGACTCAATAATATAATACATGACTTTGAGAGTAGGCAATCTAGGCATATTAACACAATTAATTAAACATACTTATCACGGCGACGGTGTACTGAGATTTTTTTTCCTTTCTTTTTTTTCCATTTTTTGCTAGGAGGCCCTTAGTGGCTGCGGGGACCTAAGCGGCCGCTTATGTCGCTTAATGGGTCGGGCCGGCTCTGGGTCTGTTTAAGGGGTCTGTTTAAGGGATCTATTGGCTTGATAGAAAATAAGGAAGGAAGCCACGATAATATGTTTAAGCAAAATAAAACAAGGAGCTAAAAAGGAGAAATATACAATCTATAGTTTCAGTGCAGTCAAGGTATATCTATTTTCAGAGGAATTCTGTTGTAAAAGTTGGGATTTAAAGAGAGTGTAATTTAAATATGAGAGGGCTGACATTGGGAAACACTAGCTGACTGCTTCCTAAAGATCTTAGGGTCCTAATTTCATTTCCGGTTTAGGGCAGAAGAGCTCTAATCAGGATAATAGAGAGCGGACTCCACATATCAGGATGGGACTATGTAAGGTGGTTGTGAGTATGGGAGGAGGGGGGAGACAAAGGGAGGGGTGCTCAGGGTGTCGATCCCTGTCTTTCCCAGACTTCCCTCACATGGAACCACTTTGGCTGCCCTCCCCCCTCTCTGTATTGGGTTTCCTCTCCAGCTGAAGGGTTACTTCAGTCCATCTCTGGGATGAAACGATGACTCCCCCCTTCTTCCCATCCGACTCTTTTTTCAGGTGAGGGGAGGAAGGAAACTATTACATGCGGGGTGAGCCGGGGCCTGTCGGGGAGGAAGAGGATCGGGGTCCGACGCTGGATGGGGGAGAAACCCGAGATTTCTGGAAAAACGGCTGGGAATAACCCTTCCGCTGCCCCTCCACCATCGTCCTGTCCCGTCCCAAAGAGTTTCCCAGACTGCAGAGAGGTTTCCCTAAAGGCCTACAGACTCAAACAAGCATGTGTGAAAGCAGAAACACGTTCCTCACAGTATTAAAGGTCTCCTATTATACTATTTTCAGCCATATATTATAGGTCTCAGATATATAAAAAAACATGTCTATGAAGTGTTTTGCTCAAAATACCAAACAGATCACCCATTGTAGCCATGCCTCATACCCCTCTATGTCAGAACTGTTGAAGTGCTGATTCTGGGTCCTTAGCTTAAATGCTATATTTGAAGAAATATTTGAAAAATATATTGTAAAATATATTGTATGTTTTGTATATACCTATACAAAACATGTCTGTGAAGTTTTTTTTTCAAAATACCAAACAGATCACCCATTGTAGCCATGCCTCATACTGCTCAAACCCCTCTTTTGCAGCCCAGTTAGAGAAACGCAGATCTTGGGTTCTTGGGAGGCGGAGCTATAATGCCTAATCAGAATTAAGATAAGATAGAGCTTTATTGTCTCCCTTAGGAGAAATTTGTCTTGGGCATTTCTGTGGGTCCGCCGACGTCACAGCGGATGGACACGTTACAGCGGATGGACACGTCACAGCGGATGGGCACGTCACAGCGGATGGGCACGTCACAGCGGATGGAAATCTGTATCCGCTCGTTGTACACCCGTTTTTAAAAGATTTGGGTATGGAGGAAAAGAGAGAGGGTTTTATTTTCTGACGCTGCGTGAGTTCCCCGACGCACAAGGGACACATATTTATGTATAAAAGACATCACAAAGTGCATTTTGCATGATAGGTCCCCTTTAAAAAAACGCCACATAATGTTCCAAACCACATTAAGGATTATTTCTGAAACAGTATGGAGCTCAAATGCTTTCTCTCTTGCGGGTTTATCACAAGGTGAGTTCCTTTTTATATCCTGATTTTTTTACACAGACTCTCTCCAGTACAGGTTAGCTCTGGGTGTTAGCGATGCTTGCTAAAGTAAACACAGACCATATTACTTCCAAAACACGTTGTGCATTGTTTCTGATGGAAACGTGTCTGATCGTGTGTGTAAAGCCAGCCCACGTTTCCAATATCATGTCATATCGAACGCAAATCTGGATCAGATCCGTTGTTCCCCCGTTTTTAGAGATTTGGGTACGGAGGAAAAGAGAGAAGGTTTTGTTTTCTGACACTTTGTGAGTTCCCTGACACACCGGGGACACATGTTTATGTATAACAGACATCGGAAAGAGCATTTTGCATGACAGGAGACCTTTAAAGTTATACCACAAGATTAGCTTTACGTTACATTTCCAGATGATCTTAGATTTGTGAAGAATGAAGCAAACCAGGCACAGCTGTGGACTCTTTTTTAAATGCCGGGCCTGATCTAAAAAGTCCAGGGAATTCTATCCTTTGGAGATTTTCATACTGTTTCCATTTCATCTGGACCGACACACATTTCCTAGGCAGTGGCACATCAATCACTGAAGAATTACACAGGGGTTGGGCGGAGAATAATGCTTTTTATCCGAGGAATTTGATTGTATAATTGCTGCTCGTTTGACCTCTTGCTGGAATGTGAGGCAGTTTGACAACATACTGACGGCTAAATAAAAAAATGAACTTCACTGGCTTTTGGAGAAAGGGTTTGAATTCAGATTTAAGTGTTGCTCGCAAACTATTTTGGTTGAAATTGAATAATTTAGATACGGAAAGCAGTCTCAATAACACCAGTTGCTGTTTCTCCTATTTTTGCACAATGAGAAAGTGCATAACGATTTGGTGCATTTAGTTTAATTTGGTAGTGGGTAGGATTTTTAAATGTAAAAAGTCACATTCCCTGCTGCTGCATCTCACCAGGTGACACATTGCTGGAGTGATTGAGCTGAGGGACTAGTTGCTGGGTTAATATCTACCATTGATCTCTTGATCATTTGTCCCCCACTAATCACTGTAACTGGGCTGATTCTTAATGATATGTCTCACTTATAACCTGACATCAGACGAGGGGAAGAGCATGAGCATTTCTCGGGGAAGGAAACCGCTGCGAGAAATCAGCTTGAAATGCCAGTGGAAATTGAGAAAATATTAAAAAGAAAAGGTTCAATCTGCAAGTTTCCCCCCCCGCTGATCAGAAGGGCTGCAGCCTACCGCTGGGCTCCTTAACATCTGGTCGGGCAATTTCCCCCCGCTCTGACGACTGGAAAGGTTAAACCACTAAAAATCTAATATTTGCCTAGAGGGGGTCAAGGCACTGCAATTACAAGGTACAATCGGCAGGGCTAATCAGCTAGCAGCGTGTACCGGGGGCTCGCTGGGCAAATAAGCCCTGATCAGAAGCACTGTTCTCTGCCTCTTCTGTTTACTTATTAAACCCTGTTCTCATGTTCAAGGGCCCCACTGCAGCCTCTGGCCCCCACCCCGAGGCACAGGGCAGTAAGTTTAGCTCCTGACGCTTTTTTAAAATGGGACCGCGCCACTTGGCTAGAAAGCAGCCCCCGTGTTAATCAGTATCTGTGGCCTTTGTTGCGAAATGATCTGAAATTACTTTCCTCAAATCTGGCAGGCATTAACACCTCGCGAAGGAACGGGATAGGTAGGGTTCTGAGGAGGGAAACAAAGTGCACGTGTGTGTGTGTGTGTGGACACTGACGAAGGCCCACATAGTCTCACAAGGATGTGTGTGTGTTCCACAGTGCTGTTTACATGATTGCTCTTTGACACACATTTCCTAATTGACTGAGTATCAAGTGCAGGATTAGTGTATAATATATCAGAACTGTCTGGCGCGCAACACTTTTGAACAAGGCTCGGGGAACAATTACTGGTAATTAAATATGTGCCAGTTACTGGAAAAGATAATTATGTCCTTGGTGTATAACACCAATTAATTACTTTTATTTCAGCGAGCAAAGCTTTTAAACGGCGGCGGAAGTCATTCGAATGGCGCCGGTGTTTGAGTGCAAGCAACCTCCGTGTTTGCTAATATGTACGTCGCAGAGATGAGCGTTTAGGTGAAGTTTAAATCAAGCTAGGGGGAAATGCTGTCGATGCAGTTTCAACAACAACCACGAGAAAGTGGGAGGGAGAGAAATGTATGATAATGAAATGTGTGATAGTGTTGCAGCCAGTGCTGGTGCTGTAACCTTGGCGTAAAATAACAGGATGTTATAATAGCTACATGCTACAGCTCGAGCCGAGCAGCACAGGGATGAACTATGCCAATATTGTAACAGTATCGGTGCAGTGCCTTTTCAGTGGGGAAAGATATAGCAAATGTGTGTGCCTATCCTGCTATTTGTGTTTATTCTTTTAATCACACAGCGTTACGATGAAATAAAAATGTGCCTACATAACTGTCAGTTGCAGCCGTAGCATTATTATTGGTTTAATTAGCCTAACAGTACATTTTTAAAACATTTTAAAATGACCAACATTAAAAATACTTCTAGGCAGATTGTGGACAGTAACAAAGTACATTTACTTAAGTACTGTACTGCTCCACTCCCATTCAGAAAAATAATGTTTCGCTAAGCTGAACAGCCAATCAGAGTGATTTATTTTGCCGACTGCTTTTTACCGACAGCCTAATTCAACATGTTGAATCGGCGGTGGAAGGTGTCAGCACGGCCGAAAAGACACGACGGTGCAGGACACACCAATCTGAGTAGGGCGACACGATGCTCATCGACGGCCAGACATCTGTCGACAGCTATCGACGGCCGAAATCGGCCCGGTGTGTAGCGGCCTTAACCCTTAACCCTAACCCTAACCCTAACCACTGCGCTAAACAGTCGAATCGGCAAAACATCCGAGGACCAAAATAGTATAAAAATATATCTAAAACGGCAAGATGTTTTTAATGACCTGTACTCTGTGCTCCATATTGTCTTTTTCTGCGTTCTCTTTCCATGTTTCTTTTAATAACCTATGCGTCAACGTCTCACGTTTTGGGCGCGCTCCCCTCTGACTATATTTGGAAGTCCAAAAATGGTAAGTAACCGCTGTATACTGCTTTAAGTCGTTGATGAACTCTGTTATTCAAACAAGAACCAATGATGGTAGTTCACGTTTCTTGGTGCACTATGACTTTATATTATATAAGTTTAAATCCTGTGTTTGCTCTATAACCACCATTGCAGCACTCTGGTATCAAACGCGCTCTGTCAAGGCTAATGCCCCCCCCCCCTCAGGCATTACACATTGACATGAAGAAAGAGACTTCTCTGGGGAGGCTGCTCACCTCTCTCCTGCTAAGAGGATTGTGGTCAGATTGAATAAGAGGAATCACTGGCGTATATCCTCGCACCTTCTTTAAACACCTCACCACACCAAGATAGCAACAGATCAGCTAACCCCCCAACCCCCACCTAACAAACATGCTCTTATTTCAAAGAGGGTTCGAACAGTACGGATTAGCAGGTGATCTTAAATCTGGCCCCGCGTCTAATGTCTAACTCGGAAATACCTGTGGCCGATCATTAGTAATCTATTAAACCCACGGCCTAGAAATGGTTACACTGCAAGCCCCCCCCCCGAGCCAAACGTGGCTGATGTTGCTTTTCCAATCCCTCGCTCTGCTTCGGTTAATGAGATACAGAGTCTTTCTCCCTCCTCCTCTCTCTCCCTGGTCCTGCAGCACACACTCGGTTTCTTTTATCTGCCAGCTCGCTCTCCACTCCTGCACCAACAGCTTAATCCACGCATCCATGCAAACAACAGTCTGTCAGGAGTGTGTGTGTGTGTGTGTGTGTGTGTGTGTGTGTGTGTGTGTGTGTGTGTGTGTGTGTGTGTGTGTGTTCATGCTAATGAGACAATGTACTTGCTTTTCATGTCTTCTATTTACTCAAAGTTGAAGTGAAATAAAGCTGAATACTTGCATGTTCCTGCTGTGTGCCAGTGTCTGGTGCCTCTAAGCCCAAGTGCACATGTTGTTAGCCTATGTGTGTTTGCAGGTGTACCTATTTAAATGACTTTGCAGGGACAACATCTTGCAACACGCTCACATGTGGGGACCTACTCTCCATTTGTGGACAAAAACCTGGTCCCCACAACGTCCACAACTACGATTCAGGCTCAACAATCTTTTTAGTATACGGATTTTGCAGTTAATTTGCCAGAAATCATCAAACGTTCTTGTTTTATACTGACAGGGACTGACGGTGGAATGATCGTCTGAAGCATATTATATATTATTTTGGATAACTTTTTATGTCAACAGATTTTACAACATATTTTAAAAATATGCAGCCGTGAGAAACACCTGTTTCCTTTCTGAACATTCCATAGATTAGACTTTTTGTATTTTATTTTAGGCACCCCTTATTTTGATGTGCACATATTTGGTTTGTGGCTAATGTTAGGGAAAGTGTCATTTTAGACGTGTGGCTTGTAATTATATATTGAATTAATTTAAGTGAGTGCAATGTGCTTATATCTGTTTGTTTATAAATGTAATTTACACCGAAAAACACCACAGCACAATATGAGTGTGTATCCGGCACTATGGGTACAAGTATATGATGTGCGTTTTTAAATCAATACATCCAAATACATACTATAATGCACATGTTGTATGTGTATTTGAATGTTTATGTGCATGTATTGTACAGAGTGTAGTACTGTTCATACAAGGATACATCATGTTGAGTAACTGCACATTTAGGAAGAAGAAGACACTATAAGGTCCTCCTATGTGACATAAGCAAGTGTGTGTAAGTGTGTGTACGAGTTTCTATTCACTGATAAGCATGTTTACATGTTTCTGTTGTGTTCTTACATACATGTGCTTTTGCTTGAGTATCCTGGTATGTGGCTTTTTTGTGCATATTGTGTGTGTGTGTGTGTGTGTGTGTGTGTGTGTGTGTGTGTGTGTGTGTGTGTGTGTGTGTGTGTATGTGCGTGTGTGTGTGTGTGTGTGCGCGTGCAGGTAAGTGTGCGTGTGCTGGCTCTCTAGAGGGGCCCACTGTGTCACAACGGGCCCCGCTCCCCCCTGGATCTAAGCAGTATTGACAAACCCATCAGAGCTGGTGATGCATCGCTCCCCTCCGCCTCACCCCCCCCCCCCCCCCCCCTCTCAGTGGAGCTGTGGGGGCCCGTGCTGACATGCTGTCACCTTGGTAACTGCTGCCAGAGCCAACGGCCTGCTGGGATATCTGACCCGAGCTGCTGGCCGGACGACGGGCTGCAGCAGGAGATGTCATCGACGGGACCCCGGAGGACCGACCCAAACCCGCCTCTGTCCCCCACCCCCCCCTCCCCACCATCGATCCGTCTGCTGCTGAGATCTGTCACCACCCCCGGGACGCTCGCTGTGATAGGACAAGGCACACACACACACACACACACACACACACACACACACACACACACACACACACACACACACACACACACACACACACACACACACACACACACACACACACACACACACACACACACACACACACACACACACACACACACACACACACACACACAGAGAATACAACTTTAAACTCAATAAGGCACAGATGAACGCATTAATGTTCTTTATGCTTTAATGTCATGCGGAGGAAGGAGAAGTCATCAGATTGTGTACTTAAGTCAAAGTAGAAGTACTCAGATATTGTACTTGAGTAAAAGTAGAAGTACTCAGATCTTGTACTTGAGTAAAAGTAGAAGTACCAGAGTGTAGGAATACTCTGTTTCAGTAAAAGTCCTGTATTCAAAATGTTACTCAAGGAAAAGTAGAAAAGTATTCTCATCAAAATATAGTGAAAGTAAAGACAGTAAAAGTAGTCATTGTGCAGATTGGTCCATTTCAGAATAATATAATGATATGTTTTATAATGATTGATCATGAAAGTGTTCTCAAAGCTGGTGAAGGTGCAGCTAGTCTGAAGTACTTTGTAGACTGCAGGGTAGCTGGTGGATTTACTCCAGGTGGAATTGATTCAACACTTAGTTATATTTCACATCATTCATCCACATCTGGGAAGTAACTAAAGGTATTAAATACATGTGGTGGAGTAAAAGTACACCATGTACCTCTGAACTGTAGTGGAGTAGAAGTACACCATGTACCTCTGAACTGTAGTGGAGTAGAAGTACACCATGTACCTCTGAACTGTAGTGGAGTAAAAGTACACCATGTACCTCTGAACTGTAGTGGAGTAGAAGTACACCATGTACCTCTGAACTGTAGTGGAGTAGAAGTACACCATGTACCTCTGAACTGTAGTGGAGTAGAAGTACTAAGTAGCAGAAAATGGAAATACAAGATTACAAAGGTTACTTAGTGTATTTGAGTGACTTTACACCACTGATGTCATGTAGGAAGTGTCCCAGGAGAGGACTCAGTCAACATGTGACTGTGCCAAATCAAGCTCAGGTGCTTAAGGCCAAAATCATACCTCAAATCCAGAGTATAACTTCCTCGATGCACCTCTGTCTAAGAAAGAAGTCGAAGCAGAAAGTACCAACATCTTTGGAGAATCTCATCTTCTTCTCTTCTTCTTTTCCAGGTTACGAAGTCATTACTTGGCACCTTCTGAATCCCCCGGGTGGGTTCACACCTCGTGGGAGGGGGATTATGGGTAGGGTAGTTTTACACTGCTATCACGAGGCAATTTGCTCAAAGGGAACTTCATGGACACATGCCATTTGGTGCGAAGAAAGGGAATGAGTATTTGTATTGAACTCATTCTTTCTCACTTCTGAAGTTGACCCTTTATTAAACTCTGAAACCTACTAATTGCGGAAAAAATCTAGAATGCAAGCTTGAAAAAAGGAATACTTGTTGCTTAAATAATGTGATTCCATACTGTCTTTGGACCTAACTAAACAATATCCTGCTCTTCTACAACTGATACATGTAAGACTAAGACCTTCCCTTACACCCATCGAACCCTTTGGAAACCATCAGCACCAACAAAGTAGTCTTTCCCCGCAATACTCCTAAAATTGTACAGCTTTTTGCTTTTGTGCTCTGACTGAAAAGCTGTGTCTCGTGTCACATGATTAAAAAAACAGGACAAGATGTGAAAGATCACTAACTAGCTTCCTGGTTCCTATGGCAACCAATAAAGCCGGGCCAGCCGTCTTTTATGGGGATCATCAGCACTAGTCTTTTAAGACAAAAAGATTAAGGTGGAACATGACTTTAAATTGTTGCCGTCCAATACAATCTGTCAATCCAAAATATAAACTTTATCTTGTGAATTATTTTTAACCTATCAGTCTTTATCTAAATAATTAAAAATCACCACATTGAGATTTACAAGATGTTCAGCTACAATGAGAATGTGTAAATAATGTAATGGATATATAAAACATACACACAACGGATCTCACTTATTATCGTAATGTTTTATTGTCAGAGTTTATAGATGTGTTATCTTCACCGTCTGCTGTATGACTTTAATGCTGCTTCATTCTATTTTGAGATTCCATGTATTTCTCTTGTATTCCTACTAATGTGCAACGCCTTGTTTTGTTTTGCTGCTGCAACTCAAACATGTCCCAATGTGGGATGATACCATCATCTTATCTTATCTTACCCTATCTTATTATTCGTGTCTTTCTGCCAGAGCCACACAACACCGTTTTTACATAGCTTGACTTTTGTTGTTGTTGTTGTTGTTGTTGTTGTTGTTGTTGCAATAATGGTTCTATAAAGTATAAAACCACATATATTACATGACACTGCTAAATTAAAATAAATTAACAGATAATAGCAACTTTTGTTTGACTCTCTATCCAATGAAAACCACTCACTTCCACATTTTGTAATTTGGAAACTATCTAAATAAATTCATAGATAAGTGGTTTCAAATTGTTATTCAGACAAATGCAATTATTCTTCCAAATGTTTTGAGATATGTCTCATAAGGCAGTATGGAACTAGCACAACTTAAATAAATAAGAAATACAAAGAAAGTGCTTTTTATTCAGGACATATGCGATTGGAATTCATATAATATCTGCATTGTTAATACAAAAGAAGTAAACAATGCACTTTTGATGATGAATACCTTCAATTGGTTGGAGATGCTGTTTTTGGATTTCCCCCTGCAGGTTAAAAATAACCCTAGCCTGCGAAGTGGCTGAAATGTTGCAGAATCTAAATCTTCCCAATCCGAACTGCATGCAGATGTCATCTTTATTCATTCACTTTGATTATGGCGGTTGATTTGTACAGGATATAATAACAGGAACGTTTTAATAGAGGCTTAAACAGCCACTGGGGGGCGCTGTAAGGTCAGGGAAGCTGCTGTGCGTTTCATCCAGTCCACTTTAAATACTGGCTTATTGTAGCATTCTGTCGTGGAACAAATAATACAAACATTAAGGATTTTTATTTTAAATCTTTGTCACGTTGGTTATTAAAAACGATATTAATAAACGGGTTTAAACGCTTTTATTTAAGTGATTCTTCCATTTGAAGCTGCTTCTCTTCACTTAAACTGCTTCTTTATGAGAAGGTGTTTTCTACAATCAGCTAATAATGTCGATTCCTTTTCTGTATTCTAAAGTATATATTAACACTGAAGTTTGGAAGTGTGATGCTGTTTATTACTGTTGCTGAAACGTTCCCACTAAATCACTCTGATATGATTGATAACACGACAAGGACACATGAGGCCGAGCTAACCATGAACACATCATTGTTGACCTGGTTGATAACTCTGTTTCAATCCGTGTATGACGCTACACTGGAAAAGGATTTACTCAACAAGCATACATTTACCGGCCTAAAACATCCCATCAACGCAATGTGTGTGTGTGTGTGTGTGTGTGTGTGTGTGTGTGTGTGTGTGTGTGTGTGTGTGTGTGTGTGTGTGTGTGTGTGTGTGTGTGTGTGTGTGTGTTGCACAATCGTAAACCGGTAACAAGAGAGTAAATAGAAAAGTACAACAAGCTAATATTGAGACTGAAAGTTCCAAAAAGGAATATTATTTATTTTTTTGTTTATAAAGTTGACTAAAAACTCAACAGTGCACTTGTTTATATAAAAGTTATGAAACGTCACTAAGAAAGTAGTTAAATTAAATAAGAACATTACAGAAAGCTAATCGATGATTATGAATTGTTTTCCCTCCCGTCGGTTTACGCGCCGTTTAAATGCGACAATTCACGTTTGCAGTCAAGTGTAAAGATTTATTCTCACTTTCCGTTTCAATATCTAAGTAGAAATTGATGTAATAAGAGAAGCCTGTCAGTTATATGTGTAAATGAAATGTTGTTGCATTAAAGGCGTTACATCCGCATTTGGAGAGAGGGGAGACTGGAGACAGGCAGATGAGATGCTGAAGCTGCGCACACACTCCTCACCCCTCCTCACCCCTCCTACCTATCCATGCTGCCTGCTCACAAAACCATGACCTTCACAATTTATAGAGGAAACCCCCGAGAGCGCGTCATATTTTAAAACGTCCTCCTCTTTATTTCTTCTTGTGCCACAAACACGTCTGGACATTTAAATATAGGCCTTTTGTTAAGAGCTAAATGTCATTTATTTAATATTCTAAAAGATGTCCCGTAAATATAATGAAATAATAACAACAACAACAATAATAATAATAATAATAATAATAATAATAATACTAAAGGTCTGGTTTAAAATGAGAGATTTGGCGTGTGGATATAAATATATTTCTCAAGTTCAACTGAATTTAGTATTAATTATATAAAGATGAAATACAATTTAAAAAAAAACAATAAACACGGCAAGCCCTAGTATTTGATTTTATATTGTAATGTATGAGCTTAAGAAAGTAAAATATTCTTTTAATAGTAATACTAATAGTAATAAAAGTGTGTTGCACACTTCTTAAGGAGCAGCGCAGTTGACACCATGCACTGCGCGCTGAATCAGAGACATCGGGCCGCCATACTTACTGTAAGATAACAGTCATAATAATGACCAGGAGTCAGCAGTTACCGCAGACATGCAGGAGCGGCTTTTCGGAGGCGCAGATAAATCCGTGTGCAGAGGAAGGCTCCCTGTGGAGAACAGCTCAGAATAATCCATATTCATGCGCTGCACACGTGCACTAAATACGGAACCATTGTGTACATCTCACCAGGTTAAAATGAGACTCAAATGTTCTGTCTTTCAGAGTGAATATCATATAGCATCTATCATACTTCATAGTGTTTATAATAACAGCTTTAATCACCACGAAGATAAGGAGAATACAACGCGTGTATATGTCATTCAAAAGTACTTAGTGGCAACTCTTAAAATGTAGCCTTATAATTAAACATTACATTTACAAGCATACAAAATTAAAGCTTTTATTATTATTTAGTATGAACTGCTTTCTTATTAAATGAAAAAGTATAATTTATTTGTATTTGATAAAGACTAAAGTATGAGGGTTTATACAATCTAAGGGATTGTTTGCTATTATATTTGTATGGTTATGTCAGCGACTGATGGGGCTTTCTGTTTCTGCCATGTCAAATATTACAATTAATAATAAGGAATTAAAAGTTGTGTTTTATGGGACATATCCCCCCCCCCTGCTGAAGTCTTGTTTTAAAGAGCAGAGTGTGTGACAAGGAGCAGCTTTAATGAGCGCGTCCTCAATCAATAGCACGAGCGCAGAGAGAGAGCTCCTCGGGCCTACACACACACACACGCGCGCGCACACACACACACACACGCGCACACGCACACGCACCCATGCTGCTGCCAACATGGTTTTGAAGACCCATGAAAAAGGCAAAGCTGTTGAAGAATAGGCGAACCAAAACCCATTATGAGATTTGAAACTCTTGTTGTGTCGCCTTTGGTAAGAAATCTCTCTCTAGATATTTCTGCAAGCTGCTGGCTGTTACCAGATGTATTTGTTTTGTTCGCAGTACTAACAAGTTCCTTTATGGGATGTTTTTATAGTTCAACCAGGAACATAAAGTGTTGTAGAAGGCTTATGTAGCAGGTCATGTGACTTTGCATTGGATTTAATGTAGGGAGGAAGTGCACGAGGTCAAAGACTATCAAAATATATTAGCTGACAAATATAATTAAACAACCAGTCCAACATTGTGTTGTTAGCACCATAGTGTTTGTGTCTCTAAGTTGTCCATGGCTTCAACACATTAACGCACGCGGGGAAATAGAAAGTTTGGAGGACTGCACATATAGCGTTCTCTGCTACCACTTTTACTAATGGAGACAAAGAAAAATGATGCCCACTTTCTCTATATCATTGAATTCAGTTGCTAAGCAACTAGTATGGGAAATCATCCGCGAAATTCAAATCCTGCAGCGAGGGGACACGTTTTGTGAGTTTTGCTGAATAGGCGAGCAAGACAACTCAAGAAGAAAGAAACAAAGTTTGGATCCCAGGAACACATTTGCCTCTTGCAGCCGTGACGAATCCTGATGTAGGAAATAAAATAGTGACACTGCCAACATATCGATTTGATCATTAAGTTATCATAGGGAAGTAAATAACACCGAACACGCGCGTTATCAGAGCCTTTTGGGGAACATTTCCCTGCACTGTCCCGCACTCAGCCTCTCCAACGTCCCGACACAACAATCAGATATTACTCCAAATCTCGCGTTGTCCTCCTCACTCAAAGGATCAATAATCTGTGTGCCCCTCACACAACATGTCAGCAAGCACCTGCACACACACCTTTGGGAGGAGTGTGTGTATGGGACTATGGATGATCACAATCCTGCATGCACTCAAAAGCAGCCAGCTATAAATCCAATTTTGCGCGTAAATCAATTATTTTGCAGATGGCTTTTTGTTGCACAGACGAGCGCGTGAATCAGGCTATTAATTACGTGTTTATCATTATTATGGGATGCAGGGTCTGCACTATGAGCTGCAACGTAAATATGACATAACAGGCAGTTAGGACGCTCAGTCTGCACACGACATTATGGCCGTCATCTGTTTGCATTTCCTCACATAACTAGTTTCTGCATACAAATGATACATGCACTGTTTTCCTGCTTTTTGCCCAAGGCCTTGAAGGCAGCAGATGTAAACAAACAGGAGAGCCATTGTGCAGGCCTGCAAATGACCGCGATGTTTCATTGAAATGGTAATGCACAGTTATGGGATGGTGATAACAACGCTGCTGGACATTGATTTAAGCCTATACAACTCACAGGCTCCTAAATGCTATTTTAACACGCCATTTATATTTTAGTATTTTTTAAAAAGTCTTTGTTGTGCTTTATTCTAATGGCGGTTATTATTAGCTCGCAGCTTCATCTGGGACAAAATAGTCCACCATTTCCTCCATGCAAAAAAAGAAGAAGGTGAATTCCCCTTTCAAAAATAAAATCAACTCGATAAGAATATAAATCTCCAAACACAGGATGATTGCATTTCATTCTAACAAATTTATTGTGTCTCAATCAGCTCGTACGGAACCACTACTGAAAATTAAATTACAATCAAATTATCACATCAAAATATACCCTTATTACCTAACAACGGTCAATGTCAGCTTATGATGATTTGTGCTCCTTTAGAAACGATAATACAAAATGAAACAAATAAGGGCAACAACAGAAATGTAAGAAAGAAATGAGGGGAAAACAAGAATAAAAGGGAAAGCATCTTACACAAGTTCCTGGAGGAGGAAATAAATTACCGTTTGGAATAATTCATACGTATTCCGAATAAAATATTAAAACAAGTCATTCTGATGAAAAATATAAAGTAAATAACTCAGATCAGTATCTGATCTGTGATCTATATTGCCGGCTTTACAGAGTTGTGTTTATTAAAACCTACCAAAGAATACTGCTTAGAAAGGGCAGCAATAATATATCCACAGCACTCACTCAGTCACACTTGGCAACAGATTTTTTTTCTCAATAAGTGCAGTTGAAGTCTTTTCAAATGTCTTATGCTCTATTTGTTGAAAAAACGAGGAAAAATCCACTCACGGTGTCAAAGTCCATTAAATAATAAGAAAAAGCCCCAAAAAGAGTGTGATCTTTAAGATCAGGGGACAGTCCTGGTCCTGTTTCCTCTTCTTTCTGGGCTTTTGAGGCCTCAACATGACAACAACAAAAAATCCCTAATCCTCCGCGTGTGTGTAAATGAAACCGTGCAGTCCACCTCAGAAAAACACAAATGCTGTAGATCAGGATGGAAGCGTCGTGGATGTCACTCGTGTTCATATTCTTGCAGTTTCCCCCTCTTGTTATTGTTAGAGCAGGGAAGGCGGTTCAGTCCC
Source organism: Pseudochaenichthys georgianus (assembly GCF_902827115.2). Lineage (NCBI taxonomy): Eukaryota > Metazoa > Chordata > Actinopteri > Perciformes > Channichthyidae > Pseudochaenichthys > Pseudochaenichthys georgianus. The sequence continues at coordinate 43,508 of NC_047504.1, forward strand.
ATTTCTAAATATACAGAATGCCTGCTCCTTTGTTTCTTCAATCAAACACAGGATAATGAGAGGGAATATTTTTTGGAGGAGGGAAGAGAGAAAAAAAAGAATAAACAATACTTGGTTTCCTCTTGGTGTGTTTTAATGCGCCAAAATTACCTGGTGGAATGAGTTTGTAGTTGTCACCCTCTGGTCGCTCGCTTCACTTGCATCTTTTAAGTAATCTACTAAAAAATGCCCCTGAAAGAAAAAAGCAGAAGGAACCTTTTAGGAAAAGACATTTCAGGGCCTGGAAGCAGGTTAGCGGTGCGGGTTCAGAGGGGTTGGGAGGGAGAAGGGAAAGGTTGCTGTTTTTTCTTTTCTTTTCTGGTGAAAAATAGACAACACATTTGCAGTCTCATTCATATTCCCTCACAATCACAGTATCAAAAGGTGCTATCCTGGCGATAGTCTGTACGTTTTTTAAATCAGTTTAATTTCATATAAAATATTCTCTATGTGTCACTGAACATTCTTTTGCAGTCCATGGAGGGGGGCGGTGTTTCTGCACTCACATTGCCGACCTGAGAGTACACATCCTCCGGCGTCTGCGCCACTCCTGGGGGCGTCATCCGTTTTTCCTTCTGTCTTCTATTGCAAAACCACACTCTAACCACCTCCTTCTCCAGCTGCAAGCTGTCCGCGAGGCCGGTGATCTCCTGGGCCGAAGGTTTGGGGCATTTCAGGAAGTGGCTCTCCAGAGCCCCCTTGACGCTCACTTCGATGGATGTGCGCTTCTTTCGCTTCCTCCCCTGCGCTGCGATCTTGTCGATGCTTGTGGGGCTGCCGGTGGTCGAGTCGGCCTCCTCTAGCCACTTGTTTAACAAAGGCTTGAGCTTGCACATGTTTTTGAAACTGAGCTGCAGAGCCTCGAATCTGCAAATGGTTGTCTGAGAGAAAACGTTGCCGTACAGGGTGCCCAACGCCAAGCCGACATCTGCTTGCGTAAAGCCCAGTTTGATCCTCCGCTGCTTGAACTGCTTGGCGAACTGCTCCAGGTCGTCCGAGGTCGGCGTGTCGTCGTCCGAGTGCTGGTCGTGGCTGTTGACGCCGCCGTGGTGCTGGTGATGCGGATGCTGATGGTGGTGATGGTGGTGGTGGCTGCCGTGGTCCAGATCTGGGGTGTCCCCCCTCACTAAGCCCGGGTGCACCAAGCTCTGGCTCCCCGGACTCAGCATACCGTTCACAGTGAACCCCCCCGGCTGGGAGTAGAGAAGCGACTGCTGCTGCTGCTGCTGTCCCCCGGATAATGAGTTAATGTGCGCCGCAGTCGTGCTGCCCCAAGCCCCGGCGTGAGTCTGGTGTGGAGCTAAGTGAGGGGGCCTGTGGTGCAGCGCGGTGCCCGTGTGCAGGTCGTCTCTGCCGGAGTTTTTCACGTCCTGCTGCTGCGGGCTGCCAGTCATCCCAACGGGGCTCGACGACCAGGGCGAGCCGGCTTCAGCTGCAGCCACTGCCGCTGCTGCGGCTGCCGCTGCGGCGTGCGGCAGGGAGGTGACCCACTGGTGGGCATGGCTCAGCATGTGTCCCCCGTTGCTCGCTGCCATTGCGCCTTGCATAAAGTCACTCTGTACCATCTTGATTGAGGGGTCTCCCCTGTAGCCCCCAGACCCCGAGGTAACCGCAGCACTGCCCTGCTGCATGCCACCACCTCCGGAGTCAGAGTGCACGATGGAGCCGGACGATAAGATGCTATTGCTGGACAGATAAGGATTGGAAGCCGCGGTGGCCATTCCGTCAACCCTTATGAATATGTTTGTGGATAACCCCCCTCCCTTTTTACAGTCGCTTCTTTCGAGCAGGCAAACTGTATCTCATGAATTATTCAAACTTTAAAAGTATGAGTAGGTTTTTGGCAATACCATCGACGCGCGTAAAAACGCAAGAAAAGCTTCAAAAAGCGATGGCAGAAAACTGGGTAAAATCCGCATGTATTTACAACATTATAGTTCAGGTGGGCATGGATATCGGCGAGTAGAATCCAAGGGTCTTCAAAAGCCCTTTGAAACCATGTGCAGTCCGCTTAGAAAGTTTTGCACTGGGATGAAAATGTGAGCATTAAAATTCAAATATAGAGGAGGAAAAAGCGTTGTCCCATACAACTTTTGGAGGTTGCAAAAAACAAACAAAAAGCCTTGCAAATTCTCCACAATGTACAAAGTCCCAGTTTATGTCCTCTTTGGATGAGAAAAACATTAGCAGAGTCCTTTTGTAATTCAGTTGCCGAGATTTCTCCCTCGCTTTATTCTTTTCTCTCTCTTCTTTTATAGCACTGTAGAGCCTCTCTTTGTTCTGTTTTGATGTATATAAACCTGCCAAACCGCAAACTCCCGATGAAGTACAATCCAACAGTGCGCGGCGCTGCTCGCGAGCCTCTTCTCTCATTCGCTTGTTCTCTCTCTCTCTCTCTCTCTCTCTCTCTCTCTCTCTCTCTCTCTCTCTCTCTCTCTCTCTCTCTCTCTCTCTCTCTCTCTCTCTCTCTCTCTCTCTCTCTCTCTCTCTCTCTCTCTCTCTCTCTCTCTCTCTGACAGGCCCTGTAGTCCCGCCCCCCTCCCCGAGCACGACGACGCACGGATGTTTACCCCGTGCGTCCCCGCTGATTGGCTACCCGGGGTGTGATTGACAGGGCTCGCCAGCCTTGCTCCGGGCGCACGGGCCCTCCTTCCGGCTGTTTCAATTGGCTGATTTTTAATTGCAGTCCAAACAAAACGGGGAACACAACTTGGTAGTAAATAGTATTAGAACACTTACAGGGGTGAAGGGGGTAAATAAAAGAGGTCGATCAAATGTGACCTCTAGTTTGTGATTAGCACAAGTCAATTCACATGATGGGCATATCTTTTTTTCTAAACAATGTTCAACTATTTAAACACATGTTTTAAAGGTTTATGCTAGATATAATTGTATTTAAATAGTTGCATTTTCTAATATCCTTGTTACAAACACACATCCAGGACTAATGCAAGAGAGTGTATCCAACATTACTATTCATAATAAGATCAATTTCTAACAATGATCTGGTAGCACCTGATTGTGTAATAGTAAGGTATCCATGCTGAGTTGAATTCCCTACGGGCCGCTGTAGAACATTCGGGAAATACTTAGAATGAATGGTATTTATCTGGTCACCTTATAGGGACATGTGGGGTGTTTAAAAGGTGAATATTTAAAGACTGTTTGGCACATTCTTTATAAATGCTATATGACACTAAACCTCAGAGCAGCACATGTAAACTAAGAGAGGAAGTGCATGTGTGAGTGCATCCACCTCGGATCCTCAGGAGTGAACGCGCAAAGGTTGCAGGGATGCTTCCATGCGGAAATGCCGCGCACAGGCAACCTCAGTGAAGCACAGTGAAAGAGAAAGTGGCAGCCAAAACAGGGGCAAGCGGAGCTATCCGTGGGGGGATTTGTGCGTGCAGGGTGGCGGTGCTGGAAACAGAAAATAGGGGGAGATATAGCCTTTAAAATGCACGCCATCCCTCAAGATGACCACATAACCCCAGACATGAATGGGCCCTTTGTTTACTGCGCCTTTGGACGCACCCATGGGTGGTAATACGTGCCAGATATACAGCTCCCACTGCACCCATTGGTGGAGTTGAGGGTGTCAGCAGCAGCCTGTTGAGTCCACCTGACCAAAGACAAGGCCTCCGCAGGTGATCCTCAGCAGGATTAACTGTAGTTTGTACAAAGGTTAGAGTTACATGTCGCGCGTAACCCCAACACGCCGGCTCCTAAACTCCCCAAAATCAAAGATGGCGCAAAGATGTTATTGCAAAAGAGGGATTTAAGGGCAGAGGAGTTCTCCAGCGCAGGCTGTGTACTCCATGCCAGCCCCCCCTTTCTCATCCCAGTAGATTTAATTTGGATTGGGCTCAAAACGAAGGGTGCCTCGTGGATGTGTTTACATTGAATAGGCAGGCTAGGGGCCAAACCCACGGGGCCCTCTATTCATGAATATACAGTGAGGATTGCTGTCTAAATGACTGCTGTTCAATCCACACTGTGCGCTTTGAAAGGGTCTCAGGCGGCCAGCAGTGACACAAGGCAGAGACCCCTCGAAATGAAATAAAATATAACATATATGAAAGGGGAGTCAAAAGGCATTTGAGAAATACTCCCCAAAATCACAGCGCGGGGATACAAAGCACGCGCTCCTCTCTGATATATGATGTGTTTATTATTTATTTGCTTATTATAAAAGGTCCCCAAGTTCCCTGCTGGGGGAGTTCATTTATTTTGTATGCAAAAAAGGAAAGAAAGAAAGGGGGGAGAGGGAAAAAAATCATCCCCAAGTATAACAAGAGACGAACAGTTAGTGCTGATTTTCATTTGCATAAATTTTCATATATTTTAGTGAAAATAATAGCGGGAGCCGAGGAGTGCTCGTGCTCAGTTGAGGCAGAGGAAAGCGAATCTTAGGGCGCACCGAGTCGCAGGGAAAGGGAGATACCCATGTGCAGCCTCCATGTGAACAATGTGAAGCTATTTCCCTTTTCTTGGACTCAAGGTAAGTCAACAATTATCCATGCGGATTTCTTTCTTGAGGAATGTTGGAGTTTATCGCATTGTCGCGCATTGCTCCACTGTGGCTGCTTCTATATAGACTGTTCGCTGCTTTCAACGATATTCCAGCCTACTTGTGCACTGATATTCTTTTATATATTTCATAACCAAATGACAAATGCGTTTTCCTTTTTACCCTGGATGCGTAAACATCAATATACGCGCAGCGCTGTTTGCACCGCAACCGCCTTTTTGTGTGCTTTTTTATATAGCGGGCAGATGGATAAGCTGTGCTGTTTTGTAGTGAATGTCCACCGGAGAAAAGTGCAATCAATCACATTTTAAGCAGGGAGCGAGGAAGAGAGGGAGGGAGGGAGGGAGGGAAAGAAAGAAAGACCCCTCGGTTGAATCCTCCAGAGGGATCGCGTAGGCAAGTGCAATATTACACCGTTTAATATAAATCGATCTGTAAAGTGTATTTAAAGTTTATAAGCAGCAGCTTGTCGCCTATTGCTCGGTCTTATAAATACCCCGAGATGGTAATGAATGCTGACCGGTTTGTCCTTTTGGTTTGGAGCTGGAAATGTGAAGAAAACTCAAACTAACACGATACATTTGTTTAATGTAAAAGAGATGATCAAATGGCAGATACTAATCATTCCAGTGTCACAACTTTCATTTGTCAAGAAGTGGTTTGCGTTTTCGGTGCACTTTGCTGAGGGTTCTTTTTTTCTCACGGGTTAACTCCTTTTCCCTCCATGGATGGGGAGTGCATTTCTGAGCCCAGCACTTGGTAGCCATGGTGAGCCCCATAAAGGGCGAACACTAGTCGCATTAAGCTGTATGTTTGTGCACTGGAGTCGAGATGAAAAGAGGCTTGGTGTCCCGGGCCAGCAGCAGCATCGGGTACGCGTTACAGTAACGACATTACTCCATCTGCACCACCAACAACTCCTTATTCTTCTTTAACTGCCGTGAGAGACTCGAGTTATCAACACACTCTGGTTATGTCCGTTTTCCTCGCCATCTGCTCTTGGAAAATAAAGAATATAATTGTGTTAGTGAATATAATTTAGGTCTTATTTAGCAAAACCTTGATTTATTAGTTTTGAGGAGCACACACAACTGATTGGCAGACTTAGCAGATCGTTGTTGTTTCCGGTGGGCTATTTTCACGGGAAATGAAAAGCAATCACATTGTGGTTCGTAACGGGAAAGTAACGGAACGCACTTTCCGCATATCATGTATTTGCATTGCATAACATTTTATTTTGACATCCTGCAGGCAGCTGCTGCTTGAGACCGTTTTCGAGAGTCATTGTTGGATTGATCATAAATAAAAGAATAATGATAACTGCCGCCAGGTGTCGCGCGCACGCATGATGCAAGCATTCTATAGCTTACACTGCAAAAAACGTCCATTTTATTTGCAATTTTTGTAGATATTTTGTATTATTTTATTATAATAATTATGTATTTGACAAATTATCATATGGTGAGCTTATTCCACGGGCATGCAGTGCAGTTTTTACTTTCACTAAATTACATTTCAGTGCCATTTGACTTACATTTGAAGCGGAATCTCTAGACTCAACGGAATCATTTTAATGCGTTTTCATTTACAATTGATCATGAACCTCAAAAGGAAATTCCTGAAAACGAAAGTCCAGCCCATATATAATATAAAACATATTATATATATAATTATATATATATAATTTGTTCATAGTGTTAAGGGTTTCGCATTATAATTTTATAGCCACCGTTTCAAGAACAGACATGAATTGAAGGTTGGATGACACGATTGACAATTAAGATATCACTGCGCTGGCGGAGGAACATGACTGAACGGGTCAGTGTGGAGAAATCATATCTCACACACATTCACACACATGCAGTGCTTAACACATATGCTGCATTTAGCTAATTCTTGCAAAACACCCCAAAGAAAGGACTATATTTGTGGCTTATCCTTCATTCCCAGAGGCAATTAAATCCACTTAATTTAATTATCCAATTTTAAAGACATCCCACCCGATTTCATTGCAGGCTATACCCGCACATACATTATTTCCCCCCCACACATGTCCGCGCCATTAGCCTCAGGAGTTGCGCAAAAGCTGCTTGTATTGATCTGACAGCTCTGGTTAATATGCAAATAGTGTGTGATCAGAAAGGGCCTGTTTTAAGCCAGTCGCCATCAGCAGCCTAATCCATAAGTGTGAGGCCGCAGCTCGTGCGTAAAGGTAGGCTACCAACCAAACACCTGGGTAGGATTTGTGCATCATCCGGGGAACTAGGCCTTGTGCATTGCAATTTCTCCGCATGCTTGACCGGCCATTTAGCGTTTTTCTTCCTCATCGTCATCACCATCATCATCAGCAGCGACAAAGCAGCAAGCGCGTTATTACTCTGCATTACGCACCCGTTCCGTCATGCTGTACAATGACGGTTATTGGTAGCAGGAGGCCATTGATTTATTCCTGCAGGATTGTCTAATTCATCAAGATGCGTTCATGATCTCCCAATCGGAAGAATCCAACAGATCTAAAGAAATGTGCGGGTGAGATGATTTAATCAAAAAAAGATGTTAACATTTGAGCATAATCACACCCAGTGGGGGATACAAACTTCCACTTGAAGACAAAAACAGAACAGAAATCAATCTACCTACAGCATTAATGTCCTCCATAAAGCATCCTCATATCACTTTGATCATTCATTTATGACACCCGACATGCAGATTTATGTCAGTCCTTGAAAGGTGCAAGGTACACCCAGTGTGTGTGCCTTTCCTTGGTTGCAATATTCAGATTAAATTGATGCAATTCCTGCCGTTTTAATTATGGCCTATTTAAGTTGCCTATAGGGCTACATCATTTATTCCCCCCCCCTCTTGGTCCAGTCACTAATCCGAGACGACATACGTTGAGTGTGTCTCACGTCGGTTGATTTAAAGCCCAATCCAACTTGCAGCACTTAAATGATAATGTAGCTACTATACCGTTAATGAAATGGGCTACACTGAATATCAGCATTAAACATGCGTTCAATTTCAATGGGATTTTTTTCTTAACCCATTCAAACGAAACTCTTTATTAATATTCTATTAATAAAGGCCACTATGGTTATATACACCTCTTAGTCATCAGGTGGGGTTAGTAATTGCTCCCTGCAGCACAGTGGGCATATAGCTTGTGAATGGGAGGACATGCAGGTAAAGATGATATGTTTAGTGTTATCACAGAACTCTCCAGTGGTGCATGTATCAGCAACTGCTATTGATTTGAGATTGGAAATCAATAGGGATGTCATAATTTAGACTAAAGGAGGCACACATTGCCTTTATGTGTGTTCTAGCACTGAATTAAATGATTCAAATGTTTTTTATAACAATTGTCAACAGTAATTTAATTAGACAACATTAATTATTCGGGGTCAGAGAGAATGAGCAACTGATTAAAAAAAAACAACGAGTCACATCATGGCGTTAGAAATAAAGTTGAGGAGTGAATTAATTAGAGAATAAAAGGTCAAAAAGCAGTGAGGTTAGTTTGGTTGTGAAACTCAATAAAGGAGGAAAGTGTTGTCTCTGCATGGACTGATACGAATGCAGGCTGCACACACACACACACACACACACACACACACACACACACACACACACACACACACACACACACACACACACACACACACACACACACACACACACACACACACACACACACACACACACACACACACACACACACACACACACACACACACACACACACACACACACACACACACACACACACACACACACGTAAAAGCCACTGGTGGTTGGAGAGGAGGTGAGTGACGGGGACAGATCGGCAAAGATAAGATGAAGTGCAGATGTCTGAGTCAGAGAGAGAGGAAAATGTGTGTGTGTGAGTGAGTGAGTGAGTGAGTGAGTGAGTGAGTGAGTGAGTGAGTGAGTGAGTGAGTGAGTGTGTGTGTGTGTGTGTGTGTGTGTGTGTGTGTGTGTGTGTTTGGGCGAGAAAGGGGGGTGCTTTGTCTGTCAGTCTCCAGCTTCAGCCCACCCTCATCCTTCCACCTATTGGCTGCCTGGCCACATAACTTACCAACACATCCTCACTCCCAGGTCGGCCTATGTTGACGTTATGTCAAGTCCCCTGTGTCGGCTTCTTCCAACGCAAGGGGGCGGCCCTTAGCGTACATTCAACTTTCCGGGATGTCCATAGGCTTCTATAGAGCTCCCTAAACGTATGTTGTAGACGACTTGAGATCGCGAGCGAATGCTACCTGAAGATCCATTCTCACAGCTTTTATCAACCTTTTTCTTACTCAATATCAAGCCACACTTATTGTTTTTACTTCTTTATTGTAATTGAATAATGTAGGACTTTTGTTGCCGTCAGTTATGGGGAGAGTAGGGGCTCAGAATACTGAAATCTGTATTGTTTCATAGTTTTTTCCTTCTAATGTTGTATTATTTTCTAAACCACACTGTTATTTACTCAACAATAACACATCATTATCCTTGTGCTTATTTATTTGTTTGATTAATAAACACACGTTGGAGTCTGTCAGGACCGAGGGTCGGAGCAGCTCATTTACTTTAGAGAATATTACACCCGGAAGTAAGTATTCTCTCCGCTTCGCTTGACAAACCCCGTGATAGTCCTCAAGCTCTGTGATTGGAGAGTGTGCTCCGAGGGTTATGCCGAGCCTCGGACAGCACTTGAAATGGGATGGAACCACGGCAGACTGTCCAAAACTGGATTTGAACGGGTCCACCCCCCCCCGTCCCCAGAACTACACATGCTGGCTATTCGGTTACATCAGCATGTGTAACAGTTGTAAATATGCAGTGGTGTTTATTTGTAAATCATTTAGTATAATCACACACATTCTGTGTTTTATATTTAATAATTCTGTGTTCTTTATTTATTGAATATTTAATACCTGATAAGGCCGGAGATGAACAACTTGGGTCGCAGGTTCCTCAACAGTGCATTACAAGACATCTTTCAATATGTGTGTTCCTCCACCATTAAACTGTCATATTCTGCACATTTCTTATACTATCTACATACATCTTATAAGAGTATAATACATATAATATCAGTTAAAATAAGTGCTTAAACATTAGCATTACAGGAAAGCAATATATTAGTACTTTGTCAGGCTTAATATTTATACACCCAAAGCTTTTTTCTTATTCAAAATAAGACCTTAACCTAAAGTATTCTTTCATGTTTAAATAAAGCCTTATTAGTTTGTCTGTCTGTGTCTCCTATTAATATCTAATAATAAAAATAATACATTTCAAAAACATGCTTTAACCACCAGGTGTCCCTTTCTATCAGCTGTGGTCCGTTATGGTGTAAATGTACCAATATACCAATTGGATCAAAGTTAAAAGTCTGCAGAATTAGTGTTGATACTGCAAGGAGACTTATATTGTGAAGAGAAATTGAAGATTTTGTTTAATTGATATATTTATGATCCACGTCACATATTTCGGCGGGAGTTCCTCAAGTTTGTCTTGAAGTCTTCTCATCAGGGCTCTATAAATAGCAAACTACGGCAGATATCTAATATTTAATGCAGTCAAAGCGTGTATTACAATGCCGTTATGTGATGACCTCCTAAGAGAAAAGCAAGAACACTCTGAATAAAGTATTATTTTATTTTTTTAAATGTTTTCGTATTTCACATCAACAGGAAGTCCGGTTAACTAAAATGTCCGTGCGCAACAATACCCCAACCCATTGATCCGTGGGTGAATAATGTCAATCACCACATTACACACATCCCTTCACATTTAAATTTAAATTTACATTAAAGTATTTCGTGAGGCCTTCTAAAATGTTTTTAAATATAATTAGGGTTGTAGTTGAAGAGTTTGTAAATGATTGCATTGCCTGGCAACGGCACTTCCATTAATACAGATACAGATACAGATACAGATTTCAGTATTCTGAGCCCCTACTCTCCCCATAACTGACGGCAACAAAGGTCCTACATTATTCAATTAAAATAAAGAAGTAAAAACAATAAGTGTGGCTTGATATTGAGTAAGAAAAAGGTTGATAAACGCTGTGAGAATGGGTCTGCAGGTAGCATTCGCTCGCGATCTCAAGTCGTTTACAACATACGTGTAGGGAGCTCTATAGAAGCCTATGGACATCCCGGAAAGTTGAAAATGTACGCTAAGGGCCGCCCCCTCTTGCGTTGGAAAAGGCCGACACGGCCGACACAGGGGACTTAACATAACGTCAACAGGCCGACCTGGGAGTGAGGATGTGTTGAACGTACACATACAGATGTAAAACACATCAGAATGGACACACATGCCTGCACACCCCCCACCTCCTGTATCAAAACAAATCTTTATTGTGTATGCAAATCAGCAGACGGACACGCTGGTGTTTTCCTATTCTATTAGCCTGTATTACACATGCTAATCAAGAATGATAGTGTTATTAAGCTGAGTAATTAATGAATAAACTAAATCTGCAGGAAATCAAATGTATAGAAGTCTTGGTTTGTAGCCACTGAGCACGTCTCTCCATAGTCCCTGCTTTTTGTTTTTGTTTGTTAAACAGTGGCGTTCCCTGAGGAAAGAGAGGGGGGGTTTGTGGCACCTCCCTGCCCAGGATTACATTAATCAAAGTATTTATTTCCCTCGGGGAGCCAGGCGCAAATCACTCCAAATCCCAGTAAAATTGGATAACAGAAGAACGGGCGCATCGAGGGTAACCCTCTCTCTGGTGTGTGTGTGTTTCTTTTGTGCTCATTTCAGCAACTTAATGGATCTAGTTCTATCTAACTTTGTGGAGCAGTGTGTGTGGAGCAGGAGGGACAGGCGGGGGGTTTGCTAAGCTAGAGGTATTGAGGCCTTTGAGAAGACAAACAACATAATTGGATGAAAGCAGGCGCTCAGGTAGAGAAAAAACAACAACACTAACCACATCCCCGATAGGAGTGACTTTGGATTTGGACAAATAACAGCTATTCCCTGATTCCCCCTCCAGGTCTGGGTCCGAGCCAGCGGCAGGAGAAAACCTCTAAGACCCCCCCCCCCCCCATCTGTAATAGACGTGTCAACCTCTAACACCAAAGCTGCCTGCTCTCAGTCTGCTCAATCCATCGCAAACCCCACAGTAGTAAAAACAACAGTCCTGATACCGTCTTCCAGGCACTATTTGTTCTGTAATTACGTGTGATGTTTGCCAGCATGGCTAATAAATCAGCAAATGTTTTTCAGCCAAGTCGCTGCTGATAAGGCAATAAATACTGCACCCAATATGCTGCCCATTACAGGTAATGCAAATAAAATAATAGGGGCTGTAATCTTCCCTTATGTGTCGCGGTGGTTGATATTCATGAGGAAACGGGGAGGAAATGCCGTCTCTCGGTCTTTATGGGGCCACATTGTAGCGCACCTTCCACGCCTCTGCCCAATCAGGGATAAGTGATGGCCTCGTTGCACCCTGCCACCGAAACACACACGCAGCAGTGCATTCAAACACAGTCGTTTGTTTGTATACACATGCATGCAAACACACACTGCTGCAGGAATACGAGCTGTCCATTTGGCTTGTCCACATGTTGACTTTAATTCAATGTATTATGTCACAGATTTCACACAACTGTGTCAGGTTGGTTGAAAGCAATACATATTCAACTTAAGATAATTACTTTCAGATAACCTGATTAGTAGCAGTACCCATACTTCTGTACACCAACGCAGCCTGTGTGTGTGTGTGTGTGTGTGTGTGTGTGTGTGTGTGTGTGTGTGTGTGTGTGTGTGTGTGTGTGTGTGTGTGTGTGTGTGTGCTGCGTCCATGATACTTAACAAATGAGCAGAACATCTCCAGCTGTAATGTGGGAGGGGAGCAAAGTCTGTAAACTCCAAAGTGGTAACTAGGAAAGTTGTATATTTACGCAATAACATTGCACATGTAGGTGAATTGCTTCTATGTTGTTTGACCACTTGATCAATCCATTTGTGAGGGGTTGTTATACGTGTACAGTCTCGTTACCGTTACAGCCCATTGGCCTCCACTCATTTTGTTTCTGTGATTCTTATACTTTGAAACGTTTGCTTCAGAGTTTGTAATATTTGCAAATGTAACGTACATTTTGAATCTGTCCCAGGAAGCCATTGATTTTCATTCATATTCCAACTTCTAAGACAACGATTGAAAGTGGCCTGACAGCAGTTCTTTCTAACTACGTTGAGTGGAGGTTGATATGATGCATCCACAGAAATAAAACCAATACTCATCTCTGCAGAATAAAAAAATACTCTGTAAAGATATAACATATATGTGTTTAACTTACACATATATGCTCATTCAAAGCCTCCACAGGGCCCTTGTGTGTCCCCAGGCCACACTTTGAGACCCCTGTGTATGTAAGCTTTGCATGCATTATATCGTTCTTCATCTCCATCTCAGTAAACCCGTATGAGCTAGCTGCAGCTCCAAGGCGCCTATAACAATGATGGGTGGCTCTCAGCCTCAGAACGGGGGTCCTTGCTGTTGGGTTCTGCGACTGTTTGATGACACGCGGCCGCGGGTGGCGTGTGCTATTCATACGCGAGCTTGTGTGGTCACGTTCAGCCGGGGAAGTCTTGATTCATGCGGGCATTATGCACGTCGGACGCTTATGGCACCTCTCCCTGTTGCCGTGCAGCCAGGCCCATTTGTTTGGGAATGGGTTTACATACATCTTCCTCCAAAGGACCCCCCCCCCCCACAGCTCCTACACACACAGACAGAATGGGGAAACTAGAAGCTACCATGCGGCTCTACCAACGGCAACAGAGGGCATTTAGGCTGATGTTGTTCACCCTCTGTCGGCCATATTGGAGGTATGACACTGAGGCTGCGGCCACACGAGGACGAAAACGGCTAAACGCATAGGATTAACGCAATCGCAAACAAGCTTCCGTCCACACGCAATAGTTATCCGGATAGTGTCTGTCCACACGAGACCGCTCCGTTTAGCTCCAACCGCTGGAGAAGCTGCAGTACATATGCCGAGCCTGTACGTGGCGCTGTAACTTCCTCCACAAAAGCAGCGAAGAAGCATGGTTGTCATGGTTGCCCTTCTGTTTATTCTCCGCGGTGGGGGCCGAGGGAACCGGGCAGAGTTTTTCGCCAGTCAACGTGTTTTAAAGTTTAAATCTTCCGGACAAAATGATAAAAGTGCCGGTCAAAGGTCTTCTTTGTTATTTATTGAGCTTTAAAACAAATGAATAACGACTCTATATAATATAATTAGGGCCGGGACTTTAACGCGTTAATTAAGATTAATTAATTACACAAAAATTAACGCGTTAAAAAAATTAACGCATTTTAATCGCACTTATTTTTGCACAGCGGAACGTTTCTCACTGGATGAGTTTCAGGCGTACCGATTATACTGGAGCACCAACTAACGTTCATGACTTCAGCATGGGACTTCAAACAACAACAAACCACGGTGATCAATAGTCAAACATGAACGAACAAGCTGATGAGACCGCTTTGGTCGGCCCCGTGGATGGGACATTTTGTTTTAACAAACGGACGGATGGAAGCGTCGACAAGAGCACGGCTGTGTGCAAATTATGCAAAACAGAATTTGCATATCACCGCAGCACATCAAGCCTAAAGTATCACCTAAATGCAAAGCATGTAGCAGCTAGCATGTAGCAGCTAGCGTGGACGTTAGCCTGACTCCGAGTGCAAGGAACCACACCCTGACCCAACCAGATGACTGGTTTCAGGGCCAGTATAAGTCAGTCCACGTCTGAGAAAATAACCAGCTCCCTGGCTCACTGGATTGCACTCTGGGCTCGACATTAAGGACTGCCCGATGGCCCGGGGCCATCTAGTATTTAGCTCGGGCAATGAAGCCTCACCTGCTGGTTGCCCGATCGGGCAATCTATTATGCCAGTATCATGCAGCTCGCGGATCCAGTAATGAGTGACCCGACAGTAAAACTAAACATATCTATAACTAGTTTAGGCAGTTTGAGAGGTAATTAAAATAGCTACGGGTGATATTCTAACCTGAAGTGTGTGTTTTGTTCCGCTCACCGCTGCATGTTCTTATGCAGAGCTGCGTGTGGTTATGCAGAGCTGCGTGTCGAGTCTCGACTCGTCAGCAGCAGCTGAACTCTCTCCCGTCAGATTAGACTTCACTCGCGTTTATGTCCATATCGATCAGATCCAGCTAGTTCTAGCTAATGATATGACTACCTGCTTATTAAAAGACAACTACACAATAAGTGTCGCTATGCAACTGGATGAGGCCACAAAGTATAGCACAGCATTATGCATTTGTTTACATGCCCACCGGAAGCCCGAGGCATTACCAACAGATCAACGCACAATCAACCCATCCAGGACATCTCTTTCTCCACATTAAGTGTTAGACATTAGAGTTGACTATTCTTGTCTGTCACATACTCTTCTTGTCTGTCACATAAGTGGCGTAACTGAAGCGGTATTGCTCTAAAGGGAAATCATTTTGACCGAAGATATTTAGATTTGCCGGCTAACGGGAACTCTGACGTGTGCTTCGCGGATGCGCTCGGCTCCTCTCGACTGCTGCTCGGGTCTGCTCGGTCAGCTTCCGGATGAGGAGGCATTCGTTCGACCAATTTACAGTAGTTAACATTACAAACATGTTTAACAGGGGCCATAATAGTGTAAATAATGTTTGTTTTGGCAGTTATATCTGAATGTAATGTTTTCTACTTTTTTCCATCTGGGAAGGCATTTGCCTTCATCAGATGGAAAGTGTTTTGACCAACAACTTAAGTATTTCTTAAAGCTATGCAGGGCATGCAAGCGAGCAAACACAAACAAGAACAAACAAACAAGTGAAATGAAGAATAAAATTAAAATTGTACAATATAATATTGTGGTGGTTCATCTTATAATTCAGTCTAGAGAATGCACCAGACAGCATCTAAGACCTGCAAAAATTAAAAAATGTTCTAGGGGGACGGAGGCCCCCCAAACCCTTCATGCCATTTCGTCCGCATGCATTTTTCAGGGCAATCTCTATTGGGCTCAGGGCCATCTGTACATTAGCTTAGATGGCCCTGTGCTTAAAAATGCGATTTTTAAAAATGCGATTAATTTCGATTAATTAATTACAAAGCCTCTAATTAATTAGATTAATTTTTTTAATCGAGTCCCGGCTCTAAATATAATAATAAAATACACGGAGCCTCTCTTTTTCCTCCCTCTCTTCGGACAGCGTCAGTGTCTGTCTCATGCAGCAGCTGATCCAGTAATGAGTGACCCGGCCGACAGTAAAAATAAACATATTTATAACTAGTTATGGGAGTTTGAGAGGTAATTAAAATAGCTAAGGGTGATGATCTGACTTGAAGTGTGTGTTTTGCTGCAGCGGGAGGAGCTGCAGGTGAGCAGAGCTGCGTGTCTCCGTCCTGTCAGATTAGACTTCACTCGCGTTTAGGTCCATATCGCCTCATCATTATTGCTGTAGATGTTGCACAAACAACTGTAGCATGGTCAATAGCGTCCGGAGCACGATAGCAACTCTGCGATCCGCCATTGTTGTTGTTGTTGGTGGCGAAACACTTCAGCAATGGCGCGGGGTAAGCGGAGGTGAGCAGAAGAGGTGGGGCTATTGCGCAATCACTATCAGTGATCTGAAAATGTTCGGATAGGGCGCACACACGGAGCCGTTTGACCCCCCAGAGAGTTGCGTATGCCTTTCTATCCACCTTGGGACCCGTTATCGTTTCCTCAGTCGTTTAGTGCCATATTCGGTCGTCCTCGTGTGGTCGAACGGTCTATATGACACTAAACAGTAACGCAAACGACCGAATTCATCCTCGTGTGGCCGCAGCCTGAGCTGACATGTCACACTTCAGCTACACTTCTTTGGTCACTTTTCCGTTACTTTGATCTGATGAGCTTTTGAGGCACAACACCTTCACTGTTTGCTTTCTGCGCCTTTGACTTCAAGTTGATTTAATGCTCATGCTCTAGCATACATTTGCACCCTTCAATGCTAACAGACACCAGGTCTTGATAAGCTTTCAAATAACAAATCGATCCTTCACAATTATCAGCTAGAGTTTGAGAAACCGGCTGGAGATACACTTTGTTATATTCCATGGAATGCTCTTAACGTCCGACAGCAATGAATATCTGAAGTGCTTTGACAACAAATCCATAAAACACATCATCTGGAAGCCGTGGAGCTGTGAAAAGCACGGCCAGTCATCTGAGCCGGCTAAAGTGACTGGATGGCCTACCTGCCTGTCAGCCTTCCATCGGGGCACACACTGATCCCATGCCCTCATTGGTCATGTGCGCGTTCGTGTGTTGGGGGAGGGGCTCTGTGAGGAAGTGGCACATTTCTTCCGGTTGTGTATTTTCAAATTCTAGCACTGGAGCCGGTTTCTCAAACTTACCTACCCCACCTTTAACTGATTTGTTTTGTTTCTTTCTGTGTTTGAAGTCTGAATGTTTCTTTAATTGGATTTAACAGTACATTTACATATGACCACTGCTATGGGAGAGATGCACATGCTGTCTCTGCGTTACAGCTGAATTAGCCTGATTAGCATCTCTTAGCGTCTGTTAGTCAGTGTACTCGTAACACTGACTAACAGACTTACTAACAGTAATGATGTTTTCCAGTACTTCTGCACATTATGCAACATCAATTGGTGAATGTATCACATTTTTAAACTAAATGATATGCTGTTGCAAAGCTGATACAAGTCATAATTGTCTTCATGACCTTTGAACTCTTTAAGTTCCTCCCTCCTGGGTCTTGGTTTCACTTTGAAGGGGAATCTCTAGCGTGTATACATGACGAGATATAAACAATGCGGCACAGCAGAGAACAATACAACTCTGTTATTAAAACATGTTGGGAAATTGCCTCAGCATGTCAGGCCACATATTCCTCTCAGCTTTGTGGCTTCTTGGTCATTTCATCATGACAGGAAGTGATGCTGCCTGTGTGTGAACACGTGCACTGTGTGCCCAATTGTTGCTAGAATCAGATTCTTACCAGAGCAGAATCACATTAAGCCTTCTGAGGATTCAAACTCCTGTCTGGGTTTGAGTCCTTCAAATAAATATTTGTCACACTGTCACATTCAGCACGTCATGTGTCGTCAAGTTGGGACAAAACACATGTTTTGGTACTTTTTAAGCAACATATGGCATGCTTGTATTAAAGGTCCCCTATTATACTGTTTTTCATCAATATATTATGTCTCAGCTCACAGGCGGCGTGTGAGGCTCAGGTTTGGGAAGGCTAAAGAACCGTTTTTACCTGCCGCTGCCCGCCTCCGGCGTCTATCGTTTCACCAACCCAGTTTAGATTTAACCACGCCTACTTCCGCATTACGCAAGCATCAACGTAGCTCTACTCGATAGCGTCATCGACGTAGCTCTTCGGCAGCCGGTGTAGCAACCATGCTGAACAAATCAAAAGCTCCCTGCTTGCCCCCGGCACTGCCCGGCTTACTATGTGTTACCTTATCTTGGCGGGTGTCCGTCGTTGCATCGGGATTACTGGTTGTTCTAATGTTTGCCTGGCTTGAGAAATGTCCTTATATCTATTTTTTTAGAGCAGCGCTAATGTCAAAGACACAAACATTATACATTATATTGGTATTTTACCAGGATGCAGTGGCACAAATATTTGGTAAGGCTTAGCTTACAGCACCCACCACCCCTGTCTCAGATATATACAAACATGTCTCTGAAGTGTTTGAATGAAACACAAAACAGATCATTGCAGCATCCCATAATCCCCTCTGTTTCAGCCCTGTTTCAAAAGTGCTGATTCTGTGTCTGTAGCTTTAAATGTTAATGAGCTGCTGCTGGCCACGCCCCTCTGAGAAGTGATTATCCATACTGGTTATTCGCTAATGGTTGTGACATCACTAAGTGGCCAAAATCTGATCAGCTCGTTTCCAGACAGGTTTTTATAGAAATGGATCAGGACAGAAAGAGAGAGAATCTTTGTTCCTGAAACTGTCCATACATGTTGATGTATGAAATACATGAGAAAGTGGATTCTGCACAATAGGTGACCTTTAATATCCATGGGGTCAGAGTATCACGGCTCATATGCGTGTCGCCATTGTCAACATAGCAGAAAGAAGCTTTGATGCTCCCACAACCTCCACACGCTCTTCCTTCTGGCGAGGCTGAACCTGAGATGACGCAGGGTGTCATGTAGAAGTGAAACGACGTGCAGCAGCGTTCTCTCTCAGACGGTCGTACTGTAGGTGTG
Source organism: Pseudochaenichthys georgianus (assembly GCF_902827115.2). Classification (NCBI taxonomy): domain Eukaryota; kingdom Metazoa; phylum Chordata; class Actinopteri; order Perciformes; family Channichthyidae; genus Pseudochaenichthys; species Pseudochaenichthys georgianus. Next base: position 62,336 of record NC_047504.1, read on the forward strand.
AAACCAAAAGCTTAGCAAAGCATGGCCGATTCTCAGCGGCGTCGCCCCCCGCCTGGCGACTGTGTGTGTTACATTTCAGTCCTCCGGTGTGCGCGGCTGTGTGTGCCGTGGACCTTTCGGATTAGCAGTCCACAAACACAAATCCTCCCCACAATGACTACCGCG
>NC_047504.1:67500-75407 GCF_902827115.2 Pseudochaenichthys georgianus
GATATGGTTTGTTTAATGAAGTCTGGGCAGTGTCAGAGCAGCCGTGATTAATTCTCCAGGATATCATTTGGGAATATTAGCGGGAACATTAGATGATGAGGCAGTATTTCTGGTCCACTCCAGGCTCCTTCCTCCCTTCTCTTTCCCCTCACTAGTTATTATAGATTAATCCATAATCCCTCACCACCTAAAGACATTTTTGTCAGTGAAGCTCAGGGATAGAGCCGTAGATTCTTTCCGTGTGTGTGTGGAATATATCTCTGCCCATTTCCCCTCAGCGTGATGTCACATTGTCACGTCTCCTACTGAAAATACTCTATCGCCCAGCTCCTCTCAGATATCCTGTTTCATAAGGTATTTTGGCAGAGCTGAGGTGGGACTTATCACTTTATGTAACTGGAAATGTTCTACATCATGTACCCTTCTCCAACACCTTGTATCATTTGATGCTGAGTGCTAAAAATGCAAAAAACGTGTTGATATAAGTGATTTTGTATGTTTGCATGCATTATTCAGGTAGGAGAGTGGTGTATAGGGCAAGTCACATCATTGTCAACTTTTGAAACATGTCAAATAACACACTTGCCTTAAATGTGTAGAGGTTTTGAATTCCAAAGTATAATGTCTGTAAAAATCTGTCTGTACGGCATTGAAAAAAAGGCTGTTTTTAACGTTTCTGTTTCATTTGGAAATATAGTGTTGTTACATTGTCCCACAAGATGTTTCTGTAAGGGTTAAATAAATGATTTGATCGCATACAATCTGTCTGTTTCTGTGCATGCTGTGCTGCACCTTTGGCTTTACATGTGAGCAACACCTAAATACAATCAGAAGCTTTCCTCCATGTCTGCTGGGCCTTCAAGAGTTTCTCACATCTTCCCTTTGGATTCAAGATTCAAAGGCTTTTTGTCATATCCACAATGGGTACAGTGTACTTTGGCAATAGAAATCTGATGTAACATGCCATTAACTTACGATATAAAAACAAGTAAGATATTCCAAGGAGAAATAGAAATAAAATAGTGTGGTGCAAGTAACATTAAAGACAAAGAAATGTGCTTTTATTGTATGAAAGTGGTCGTGAAGTGGCTCACTCAGAGTCCATTCGTCCAATCAGAAGAGGGTGTGCTTCTCTCTGTCTTTATCTGTATGTTTGTGTGTGTTCTGAATGACCCATGGGGGGGGGGCACACAAACATCTCATTGAGGGCGCAGGGACAGATGGACGGACGGGGCGACTCAGCGACAGACACAGAGGACTGAGGCTCCAGTGTAGCCGCCGCCACGTGTCCTCCATTCCTTTTCATGTCCACAAACTCGTCCATTTCCTGTCCCTGCGCTCACACAAACCCCCGACCCATGATGCAGCACTCCTGAAGATCCACGGATAGGGAGGGATTTTAAAAATAAGATTGAACTGCATCCAAAACAGCTCCCGGCCTTATTTCTAAATCAATATTTTTTGGTTTATTTGAAAATACAAATGCCAAAAAAGCTGACAAGTGCAAGGAGACAGAGAGGAAGGAAACTGCACTTGAGAAAAAGAAACCCCATGGAGCTGATAAAAATATCTCACCCCAAACGAGAGAAGAGGAAAAAACAAACAATCAAGTTCAGCAGCAGACGCAGGTGGGTTAGTCACAGAAACAGATAGTGCCAAAACTCATAGTGGCATTGTAGAGTTTGTCTCTGCATACGAAACAGACAGAACATATCGAGTTATTATTAGAAAAACACTTTTACTTATTCAATTTGTCCTTTTACTACAAAACTACAATGCCACCATATTAGACTGTATTCTTCCTTTTCGGTTTGAAGGTCTCCTATTGTACTATTTTCAGGCATGTGTTATAAAAACATGTCTATGAATTGTTTTGCTCTAAATTCAAACAGATCACTCATTGAAGCCATGCCTCATTCCCCTCTATTTCAGCCCTGTTACTAAAGTGCTGATTCTGGGTACGTATAGCTTTAAATGTTTCCGAGCTGCTGCTGGCCACGCCCCTTTAGTGCATGCATGAGAATACGCTGCCATGATCAAACGCCATGTTCAAAACCACATCAAACATTATTTCTGAAACAGTATGGAGGTGAAATGCTTTCTCTCTTGCGGGTTTACCACCAGGTGAGTTCCTTCTTTCCACAGACTCTCTCCAGTACAGGTTAGCTCCGAGTGTTAGCGATGCTTGCTAATGTAAACACAGACCATATTACTTCCAAAACATGTTGCGCATTGTTTCCGATACAGCCACGTTTCTGGGTGAAAAGCAGCCCACATTTTAGTAATGTCGTCATGACCGCAGCACATCTAGATCAGCTCCGTTGTTGCCCGTCTTTAGAGATGTGGGTACGGAGGAGAAGAGAGAGGGTGTGTTTTCTGACACTTTGTGAGTCTCCTTACACCCCGGGGACCCCTAAACCAACTGTGTATTAACTGTAAAAAAAACAGTCAATTAATAATATGTTATCATCATGGACTTCCACCAGTACAGCCACATATTCAATGGAGCTTCCTCTTCCTCTCAGTGTCAACAAGACATGTCAATGTGATTGGTCAGTGCTGAGGGCAGACGGCTATTGATTGGCCGGTGATTAGGAGAGCGCGGCCCGGCGGGAGTATCAGGCTGACACCGTTAACACCCGAGTCGACCGCTCTTTAACGAACGGCCATCAGGCGAGCGGGACCCCGGCCATTGACCCAGCCGCTCCCTGAGTGTGAGTAAGGGCCGCTGGTGTGTGTGGTATCGATCTGAGGGTGAGACACTGGGGGAAGGAACAGTATCGGAGTATTTACAACAAGAGCTGTTTTAGACTAGAGCCTGGAAGATTTGTGAAATGAGGACAAAAAGGAACACATTGAAATTCCTGAACCCTTTGGTCCTCAGCGTGTATGTGTTACACTTTGTTTCACACAACTGCGATATTTAAAGAGAAAACACTTCCCCAAAATATGCTGCAGCAACTGTTGTGCTATCTGCAACCAACTGGAATACACACTTGGCCAGGTTTCGCCTGCAAGAACAGACGACCAGCAGGAAACAACTGGAGATATGTAGGAGTCTGTTGGAGTCCTGAAACGTCTGACGTGTGTGTGTGTGTGTGTGTGTGTGTGTGTGTGTGTGTGTGTGTGTGTGTGTGTGTGTGTGTGTGTGTGTGTGTGTGTGTGTGTGTGTGTGTGTGTGTGTGTGTGTGTGTGTGTGTGTGTGTGTGTGTGTGTGTGTGTGTGTGTGTGTGTAGCATGCAGTCAATCACACCAGGCTTTGAAGACTTACTGTATGGCTGCAGACAAATAAACAGATACTTTGTATATCTGTGGAGCTTCAGCTAACGATTATGTACACACCGTTTGTCCAAGCATGTTTCCTTTATCAAACAAGCAGGTTATTTCCCTTATTAGATCATTATTATGTAGCTTTAATATTTGGTCACCTCATTTGTAAAAGTGCTTATAGGCTTCTAACGATCCCAGCAGGCATTTTGAGCTTAAAAAAGGTGTTTCTTTGAAGGACTGTAACAAACTAAATATCTTTATCAGTAAAACGTGTTGCCAAAGCTGCCTTTGCCCCATTTCTTTGGATCCTCTTCTGTCTAGTGACACCCTACAACTGCACTCCTGAGCTGTCCCACATTGAGGGACCTCGTGCTCTGTGCGGGCGGCACGCAGCTTGAGCCCTAAGGCACTGCTGTGCAGGTATGTGGCCGTGTGGCTGATCAGACGCTGTCATGGTGACAGTTGGCAGAGGCACACGTCAACAAGAGCGGATTGGTTCAGCACCGCCGTGCCTTCTGGGAGAAGGTGTGATGCATGCAGTGTATGACGGCTCGAGCCTGCGTCGGCACCATGTCCTCGGTGAAATATCACTAACTGTACTTAGTGTAAGGAAGGGGATAACAGGCAAGTGATATAGCTGCCTGAATAACGGTTATTCACCTGCTCAAAGTATAAAGAAAAGACTTTGTTTGATCCTAAAACACAAGATGGATTCATAGCTTGAGTCTTTTTTCAATGACATCTGGTGAGTTATAGCGATCACTGAGTGAACTGTCAGAGCTGAGGACATATGTCATGACGTCGGGGAGTGAGGGGCGGAAAGAGCAAATAGCCGCGCGATGAAGACAGCTTTCCATGTGTGTGTGTGTGTGTGTGTGTGTGTGTGTGTGTGTGTGTGTGTGTGTGTGTGTGTGTGTGTGTGTGTGTGTGTGCGTGTGTGCGTATGTGTGTGCGTGTGTGTGCAGTGAGTGTGTCAGTTTGAGTGTGTGAGGGAGAGAGTGGCTGTGATCAGAAAGTGAATGAGCCATTTCACTGGCTTCTCCCCTCTTTCTCTCTCTCTCTCTCTCTCTCTCTCTCTCTCTCTCTCTCTCTCTCTCTCTCTCTCTCCCTCTCTCTCCGAGGGGAAGCCGGGCTGTGGACGGCAGTGGAAATGAGCTCGGCCGTGCAGTAAGTGTGGCGACCTCGTGGCTAACCCCACGTTGTTTCCACCGCCCCCCCCACCTCCCACTAAATGATGCCTACTGTGTCCTGGAGGAGGAGGAGGCCTAAACTCATCCAACCACATGTTCTACCTTTTTCCTTCTTCCTATGCTAATCGGCATGTTTTATTTGTTATTACAGTGTGTATTAGTTATCTGTTACTTAAATAAAAACACTTGACTAAGTACTTGATTAAGTGTATATGAATGTGGTGAAAAGATCTCCTATATTTATGATTTGAAGTGCTTCGAAGGTTGTATTTTTGATCTGAATCGGTGTAGAAATTAAAACAAAAACATATGTTTTCTTGTGTAACATAATGACATCACCATGTTACACTTACGTTTCTATTGGCTACTGCTCCAATACATTGTACGGCGAAGGGCAGGAGAGGACTCTTTAAAGTAGAGACACTACATACTGATATACACCTGAACATCAGCAGGAGAGGACTCTTTAAAGTAGAGATACTACATACTGATATACACCTGAACATCGGCAGGAGAGGACTCTTTAAAGTAGAGACACTACATACTGATGTACACCTGAACATCAGCAGGAGAGGACTCTTTAAAGTAGAGACACTACATGCTGATATACACCTGAACATCAGCAGGAGAGGACTCTTTAAAGTAGAGACACTACATACTGATATACACCTGAACATCAGCAGGAGAGGACTCTTTAAAGTAGAGACACTACATACTGATATACACCTGAACATCAGCAGGAGAGGACTCTTTAAAGTAGAGACACTACATACTGATATACACCTGAACATCAGCAGGAGAGGACTCTTTAAAGTAGAGACACTACATACTGATATACACCTGAACATCAGCAGGAGAGGACTCTTTAAAGTAGAGACACTACATACTGATATACACCTGAACATCAGCAGGAGAGGACTCTTTAAAGTAGAGACACTACATACTGATATACACCTGAACATCAGCAGGAGAGGACTCTTTAAAGTAGAGACACTACATACTGATATACACCTGAACATCAGCAGGAGAGGACTCTTTAAAGTAGAGACACTACATACTGATATACACCTGAACATCAGCAGGAGAGGACTCTTTAAAGTAGAGACACTACATACTGATATAGACCTGAACATCAGCAGGAGAGGACTCTTTAAAGTAGAGACACTACATACTGATATACACCTGAACATCAGCAGGAGAGGACTCTTTAAAGTAGAGACACTACATACTGATATACACCTGAACATCAGCAGGAGAGGACTCTTTAAAGTAGAGACACTACATACTGATATACACCTGAACATCAGCAGGAGAGGACTCTTTAAAGTAGAGACACTACATACTGATATACACATGAACATCAGCAGGAGAGGACTCTTTAAAGTAGAGACACTACATACTGATATACACCTGAACATCAGCAGGAGAGGACTCTTTAAAGTAGAGACACTACATACTGATATACACCTGCACATCAGCAGGAGAGGACTCTTTAAAGTAGAGACACTACACACTGATATGCACCTGAACATCAGCAGGAGAGGACTCTTTAAAGTATAAAAGGTCTTCCTCAGAGAATAAAGATTGACCATCATTAAAGTAAGTCATTACAAACTGCCATCACAAAGAAAGACCAGCTTAAGGTTCCAAATCAAATCTAGCAAGTGGACCTTCAAGCTTAGATTATGTAGATCTTTGCAACCATATACAACTAAAATGTACCAACATTCAGCCTGATGAACTGTGTTTTGTATCTTTTATAAAAACACTTTTGGGAGGTTGACATTTGAAATAAAGTTGTGTGGGTATGTGTTCATGTAGAGTTTGGAATGATTAATGACCTAACTTAGTGAATGCCTTGTGGGCTTTGGAACGCTGACAAATCAAAACGTCAATAAAGATATGCCAAAATCGTCTGTCGTATTCAAGTGAAAACATTTGGAACTGTCGGTCCTGAGCTGAGTTATCGGCATGGCTACAAGCATGGGCTAACTTCCTGCTTTTATGATATGTTAATCTCAAATGTTAAGGTCAAGGTCAGCACATGTCACAGGAAGGCACTACTTGTTTAAAGGAAGTACAATTTGACAATGGATCCTGCATACAGTAATACGTTTGAATATTTTTGCCATATGAAATAAAACTTTTCAAAACTTAAATAAAAGAAAATCGTTATTTGTGTCCATCTGGCTTTCATTATATACAAGTTGTTTTCATATATGTTTAAAATAATATAATCATATAACTTTTAGAATATATAATGGTGTATTTCTGTACTTCCCTCAACTTTTTAGATATTTTTAATTATGTAAAAAAACAAAGAATTAAATGGAATTAAAGGGGTGTTTATTTTTTTTAGCTCTTCTGTAATTTATAATAGAGGTAATGCAACGTTTTTTTTATTGAAGTTTAAGATTAACGGTGCAGCTTTCTGCAGCCCTTGGATGGGCATTTCATCTTTGATAAGAATCTAAAATAGTTTATAGTTCAAAAGCATGTGACAAGGTGGCATCTCTGTCATTGTTGGGGTGAGTTTACAGAAAAACATGGATGCAGTGTTTAAGACGAAAGAGCATTTTCTTTTTGAGTATACTTTATCAAGGTGTGCATGAGCTTTGGTTTGACCCCTAGGTAACATTGTCTCCTATAAAGAACACTTCACACTTTGCAATAATCATTATGTTCAGCATCGTTGCATGCTGGTTTGTACACGTTGGTTGTTGCAGCATTCACATTAGTACCTTTTATAACACCAGACACATCTTGATGAGCTCTCTTTGCTCTCCAAGGCTCTGAGTCAGCTGTCAGTGGATGTGTCATGGTGCAATCTAGCACTTTCTTTCATTTTGGATTACCTGATATCTTTCACACGCTTGGTCTGGGAATGCTGAGTGTAAAGGAGCCTTAAAGGCATAACGGAAAAAGGAAATGTGATGGATGTATATGAGAGGTGGGAAAAAGAGGTGACGAGATCCGGGAAGAATAAGAGTGAGAGAGGAAGCTCCACACCTGTAGAGAGAGCGAGGTGAGGAGAGAGAAAGAAACACCACCTTTGCTCGGAGCTCCTCACAGGGGAGCCAGCTGGGCAGATTGCATGTTAGAAAAGAGGCTTTGATGGTTGCAGGTAGCAGCTTTTTGCCCCCCCCCCCCAGTTCCTCTCCGGCGCGGCCCTTCAGCAGGCACAGGTGGTATTGCTCACTCCAATTTAGCTCAAAAACCTGACTTGAAATAGCACGGCTGTCATCAGCAATCTGCGGCGCGAGATGGACCGCTGATTCCGGCGGAGGGGAGAGGAAGATCGGAGCAGGAGGGATAGAAGGGAGCAGAGAACCCCCCCCGCGCTGAGCTCTTCCCCCCGGTCCAGGAGCAGCACATGCTGGGTGCGAGGCAGAGGTCAGAGGAGCCAGCAGTTTATTTATCACCACCGGACAGGGGCCTGCCATATGG